>NC_057808.1:496991601-497291601 GCF_018294505.1 Triticum aestivum | reverse complement strand
CTTCAATCTCTGGTGGATGCTCCATTTGGGATCGATACTCCCACCACCGCTCCCTCAGGATCGGATTCGGTGAATCTGTTTGCTCCATGGCCCAGAGGAGCAGCTCTATGTACTCCCGCGCGACTCCCTCCGGGAGTATCACCGCCTTTTCGCTCTATTGCAGATATTTGGCCATGGATGTCGCCGTCGCCGCTAGTTGGTCCTTGTTGTCAAACCAAGACTGTACTCCAACATCCTAGCTAGCTTCACAGGGTCGCCGTCTGCGATCCTCACGTATCGGTTGTACTCCTCCGTCGATCTACTTCTCCACAACACCTTCACTCGCCGGCGGTGGATTTTTAATGGAAGAGGAGAGGAGCAGCGCTGGTTTTGGTTTAGAACGGGAGAGGAGCGACGCTGGTTTTGGATTGGAACAGGAGAGGAGGGGCGGTGGTTTTGAAATGGAAGAGGAGAGGAGCGGCGCTGGATTTAGATTGGAACAGGAGAGGAGCGGCGGTGGTTTAAGAGGAGAAGAGCGGAAGAGCGGCGCTGGTCTTGGAAGTAATTTTTTTGTTTTGCGTATTTTGGGTCAAAGTTTGACCATGTACTGTATTTGACAAGCAAAATGTGAATGCATGTCACCAAAAATTGTATCGTTTGGTTCGTATCTGAATGTACTTTCAAATTATATTATTTTTGCAACGTATAACATATATTTTATTTGCGGAAATCATGGTTAATTATGACCCAGAATAAAAGGGAGACTAGTTAATGTGGGGTCGCTTTCTTAATTGAAGGGTAAATTGATTTTGATTTTGATCCAGTCACAGCGCGCCGGCCCTCTCGTCCAATCCTAAATCGCTGTCGCACGCTCCTCTCCCTCTTCTCCATTGCAAAACCACCTCCTCTCCTCTCCATCATCTCCATTCCAAAACCACCGTCTCGCCTCTCCCTCTTCTCCATTGCAAAACCACCTCCTCTCTCCTCAGACGAGGATCCCCTGACGTAGCCCATCCTGCCATTGAGACACTGACACATGGGTCCCACCAAGCGTGGGGCCCACCTGTCAGCGACCGAAAGGCAGGGGAACCTCTCCTCTCCATCATCTCCATTCCAAAACCACCGTCTTGCCTCTCCCTCTTCTCCATTTCAAAACCACCCCCTCTCCTCTCCATCATCTCCATTCCAAAACCACCGTCTCGCCTCTCCCTCTTCTCTATTGCAAGACCACCGTCTCTCCTCCCATCTTCCAAAGCTAGCACCGGACCACTCAGAAGGACATCTATGGAGAGGATGCAGCAGCGAATCACGTAGATCGCCGGCGATGACCAGGCAAAGTTAGCCAGGTTGAAGGAGATCCTTACTTGGTTTGACAATGAGTGGGAGATTTCGAGGACGGTGAGGGCCATGTGGCAATGTATGCGAAAGAGCAAGACGACGGCGATGAGGGCGGTGATGTACTCCTCGGCGGCAGTCACGCCGCAGTCCTTCGAGTTCATCAAGTATCTCCTCTGGGCGATGGAGCAGACAGATTCGCCCGAGGCAAAAGTCAGGCGGAGGTGGTGGGCGTACAGGTCAAAGGTCGAGCACCCAGAGGATAACGAATCGATCGAGTACGGTGTGCCGTTCGTGAGGGTGCAGAGCCAGCCGGAGCCACAGGAGTATTCGTTCTCCCACCGCAAGAGGAGGCCAGATGGCGTGACGTCGCTTCCCCGTCGTTCTCCACGGTTCCCTAGACGCTCACCTTGTTTCAACAGCGTCGGTAGGGTTTAAGGTAAGCTTCGCACTAACCTAATCTTCCATCTGCTCATGCTTACAATCAGTGTGACAACTCATAAAAATCATGCTTACAATCAGTCTCTGAGTACTACGCCAATCACCCTAAAATAGCTCTGGACCTTTGGGTCAAAGTTGTGACACTGTGTACAAATAAATAAAAATAGATTGGTGCTTCTTTCAGAAAAGGGTACACCCCTAGAAAACTGCCAATATAAGCTACTAGTATTTTTTTTAAAGTCTAAGCTACTAGTATTTGGTTAGAGGATTTGCTGCCGAGAAAGATCCGTCCACAGTGAGCGCCACACATCCCACTGATGGTGGTGGACGCCAATGCTTAGATGGAGCAGGGTTGGTGTCGGTAATTTTTACTTGGCACCTCGCACTCTGCATATATGTCGGTTCCATCCGTACATTTGTGCAGTTCCACCAAAATGCAGCTGAATAACCCTGTTTGCACAGAAAATGAAAAGGCGTGATTACATTATAGTGGCACTAGTTGATGAAACATACACTAATAAATAGAAGAAAATATTACATCATACTGGAAATCGACCCAAGTCTCCCCGATACACCTTCTGCCAGTGATGAACATCACTGTACAACGGTAGTACAAGGAGGGGCCTTGAGACATTCAAATCTCTATTTTTGTGCAGATCAACTAAAATTAAGCACCCCAGTTTGTAGAAACGCTTAAACATTAACAATGGGACTAGTTGATGAAACATACATTAACAAAGAGAAGCACTTTCTTTATCTACATTGGAAATGAAATGATAGAGAGGACACTCGCTCTATTTTAACTGTATTATTACTTCATTTTATCAGTGACACTAGGTTCGAGCAGGTGGCAAACAAGGTGTACCATGCGTTGCAAGGATGAAGGCCGGGGGTGCTTAGACTGGGATGCTGAAGCTGGCTCTTTCAGTCCCTATCTTCCCCCTGATGTTTCTGTGGTAGCATTTGGGTTGTAATCCAAACTAGGTCGAGCTGGTGCTGCGTCCCCCTACCTGCCTAGCTTATGTGGCGAACTTGTCTCTACTCAGTCCGTTCTAGTAGTAGTTGCATAACTGCCCGTTTACACTGAGATGTTGTCGGATAATGGTTCTCTATGGTTGGGTTTCTTTAATGAAATCGGAGGGAACCCCCTCTTTCGATATATATAAAAAACAGTGGCACTAGCGGTGCTCAAATTAATAGTGCCACTAGATTAAGGTGAAAAATAATAACATTACTGCTTTATCATGGCAGTGCCAAAACAGTAGCACAAGAGCAGGATCAACATGCAGGATCTTTGGCAAATGGTCAGACCAAAAAGGAACATACCTCGTGATGGGAACCATATCTGCAGTCAACGTCATCGTAGAAGGGATGACACCAGTCACCAACATGGATGATTCAATTCATGGGACCTTTTGGTGCAGTTCACCTAAAATGAAGCAATGTCCCATGAGCTAGCAGCTTCTTCTTCTTCTTTTTTAAGAAAAGGGCTCCAGCCCCGGTTCCATTTCCATCAGAAAATGAAACCCACAGAGCTTCTTCTTCATTAGTTGCAATAAAATTGAGCAACATCAAGGTTGGTTGTGAAGCTCCTAGAGAGTAGGCGGACCAGGACAGTTGCATCTCTAAGGAAAAGAAGCAACTTATCTTAATGGGAAATTTAGCAGGACATGAAACAAAGTGCCATTGATTCATATTACTGGAGGCATTACATTGAAAACAACATTGGTTTAATGTGTCCTTACTTTTAACAGTGCGACTGCTACATTTTACCAGTGGCATTACAAAAGAGTGGCTCGGGGCAACAAACATCAGAAGAGGATATCTAGGTTGGTCCCATTTTTGTTCGGTATATAGCCACCTTATACTGTGTGAGGCTAGCAAATCTAGTGCTGGACTTACTCTGTTGACTTGTCCCCCAGTCCCCACTTTCTTTCCTTTTTCAACCAATAGACCGGGTTTATATTGAGTTTGTACTGTGTTCCCTTTATTTCCCTATTAGACCTAGAGACCAGTTGGATAGCCAGTCTCTGCTACTTTTCGCCCCCATTATTTCCTCTTTCGACCAAGTCCTAGATTCAGGTAACAAATCTTCCCCCACCCCCTTTCTTACTTGTTTGAACCAAGTTGAAAGGATCTAGATGACGACTAGAGGGGGTGAATAGGCGTTTTAAAACTGTTACGGATTTGGCTTTATCCTAATGCGGAATTAAACTAAACGGATACCTTTCAAGCACAAATCCTAAATATGCTAGGCTCAACTAAGTGCACCAACAACCTATGCTAAACAAGATAGGCACTTAAGGAAACTAGCAAGCACAAACTATATCACAAGATATGGAAATGTAGGAGCAACTAAGCAATTCAACTAGCACAAGATATATCAATATGAGCAAGTATGAATTGCGGTAAGTAAAGGGTGTGGGTAAGAGATAACCACAAGTGAGTCGGAGACGCGGATTTATCCCCAAGTTCACACTCGTGAGAGTGCTAATCTCCGTTAGAGCGGTGCCGAAGCCAAAGCTCCGGGGCATCACCAAGTGACTCACCGTATTCTCCTTTTCGAGTCACCCCCAACGGATGAGCCTCGATTCACTTGGGGTTGGTCTTGAAGGCGACCACCACACCTTTACAAACTTCTCCTGAGCATACCACAAACAAGGAAGCTTCCGGAGGAACTTGACCACCTAGGCCACTTCAACACCCTTCCCCGGAGCACACCACAAGAGGAAGCTTCCGGGGGAACCTTGGCCACATAGGCCTCTTTCACAATCTTCTCAATGTATCACCAAACCGTCTAGGAGGCGGAGGCCTCCAAGAGTAATAAACTCATGGGCTCACACTCGAACAAATCGATGCAGGGAGCTCAAACCAATGCAACAAATGCAATGCAAGGTCAAGCAACAAATGCTCAACTCACTCTCTCAATCTCAGAAGATGCACTCTTGAAAGTAGGAGATTGAAGAGAGGGGATGCTTTGGATATGATCAACAAATGGCTCACTAATCCATCCACAAATCCCCCTTCACATAGAGGGGAGATAGGGGTTTGGGAGAGGTGGAGAGAGGCTCAAAATGGTGTTTAGAATGTGTGTGAACCAACCCCCAACCGGTGGGAGGAAAGGGCCCTTAAATAGCCAAACTCCGAAACTAGCCGTTGGGGCTCCAACGGGCATTTCCTGGGCACCTCGTGCGCACGGGGGTTGAGACCCTGTGTGCACGGGGTCCTGTGTGCACGGAGTACCCAGAATTCTGGACACCCCGTGCGCACGGGGGTCAAGGACCCCGTGCACACGGGGTCCCCAGGACAGCCAGCAGCAGCCCACTAAAACATCGATAACTTGGGCATACGGACTCCGAATTCGATGATCTTGGGCTCGTTTTGAAGCTATGGAAAAGCCCAAGGTCCTCACATAGAGAACCACCCAAGATCAACAAGAAAGAATGATGCAAGTAATGCAAAGGTTTGAACTCTCTACATGCGACGTGATCAAGCTACTTGCCCGAGAGTCCCTCTTGATAGTACGGCTATCAAACCTATAATCCGGTCTCCCACCAAGCACTATCAGATCGGCAAAACTAGGAAAACCTAGCTAAGGTATACCTTTGCCTTGCACATTCAACTTAAGCTTGATGATGACTTTAATGCTTGCCTCAAGTTGAAATCCCTTTCTTGTCCACGACCACTTGGTGAAGATACTCGAATTGCTTCCTCATGATGCAATGAGGGAAGCCTTATCTCAAGCCCATCTTCACATGCACATTATCATGATGTGGACCGCAAGCTTCAAAGCATATAACCTCTGGCTTCTCATCTTGCACCTGGACTCCCCGAACTCGATGACCATCACCACTTGATGTCATCTCATCTTGCACTTGGACTCCTCGAATCCGATGACCATCACCACTTGATGTCATCCACACATAGGCTACACGAGATCTTTCCTTTTGATGCAAGCCTATGAGAAACACCTAACCCACATAGACATAACAAACATATAGCATGGGTTAGGTAACAAAGCACAATTCACAATTACTTACCATACCACTAGATCACTTGATCTCACGTGGTACATTGTTTGTGCTTTGTGAGTTGACCACTTAGATATACTCTTCGAGCTTCATCTTGGTCAACCAACATCTTTACTTCAAGCTCCATCTTGGTTTCTTGAAAGCCACAATGAACTCTTCATTTCACTTCATTGCTTCAAGACAATATCACCAAAGACTCTTTCATGACCATATCAAGTTCCACTATGAATATCATCTTGGTCACCACTTGCCCTTCTAAAAACTCCATCCCAAACTCTTGAGAGGCATAATGAATTCGTCACTCTAGTTGCTTGCTTCAAGACTTGATCAACATGATCTTGTCTTGAGAGGCATAATGAATTCTTCACTCTAGTTGCTTGCTTCAAGGCTTGATCAACCGAAGCCCAACACATGAGCTCACCATGATCTTGTCTTGAAACCATAACTCGAATTCTTCTCTTTGATTATTCTCTCAAGCCTTGATCCTCAGAAGACCAACTTGAAACCTCGCTGGATATGGAATCTCGAGAGCCAACACCTAGGCCCCGTGAGCACGGGGTATCCAGAGAGTTGACACTCGACCCCGTGCGCACGGTATAAGCCCGTGTGCATGGGGTATCCAGAGAGGGATACCATGAGGACTTCTTCGAATGCTTTGATCGCAATCTTCACAAAACAACCCAAAGAACTTCAAGCATCACTATGGAACATATCTTCATATAAGATCCAATGCACTTGATGCTCCATAGGAATTGTCATTTAATACCAAAGCTTAGAGCAAATATAACTTCATCTATATGGACTTCATCCTTGATTCCATCCAATATCCTTGAGGCATTATCTTCATATATATGGACTTCATCCTTGATTCCATCCAATATCCTTGAGGCACCATCTATGGACAAAACCTTCAAATATATCTCACTGAAAACATTAGTCCATAGAGATTGTCATTCAATTACCAAAACCACACTTAGGGGCTACATGCCCTTTCACAAGTACTACTAGATTCGAGTGCATGAACTAGTTTTACCTCTTAACAGTAAAAAAATAGGTGGTTTTCGAACAGCCGATCGATCCTATCTACACGAGGGGGCCTGAGAAATAGTAAAAGATACAAATGCAGCGACGTCAGGAGCTCGGGAAGTAGAGCAAGGCCTGTTTCGAAGGAAGTTATACCTGAGGGTCGTCGGGATGTCGCTAGGTGGGCGGCGGGAGGCCGGATCTGCCCACACTACGGCATCGAGGAAGAAGGGGTGGGAGGCTCTCCCTCGCCAGCGATGCTTGGGAGAGAACGGCAAGGCACGCTAATCGGGATGCGCCGGCAGTGGGTAAAAGCCGTCGCCGAGGACGACCGCGTGAACGTTGCACCTTCTCACCTTCCCCGGCAGAGAGGATCCGGCTGGATCTGTGACCAGCGGTGAGTAGAGAGAGAGAGTGTGGCCACCGCTGTCGTGTTTAGATCTGGAGAGGACGAGACAGTGTGAAGAGAGCAACACTAGCAAGCAAGCGCGGAGGCTCCTGCCTATATAGTGGAGTACTAGTTTTCTTTTGTCTACCGGCCGGAGCCGGCTTGACCTCGGCAATGACTGTCGAGAAGTCTTCATGCACGTGCCCCGGAGGCACAGTTGTCATCATTTTGATATGAAGCACCGGATTATAACATATAACACGAAAAAATGCCACATGTCAAGAAATCATAACCTCACTGCCCAAAGGAGACAAGATGAATCCCGACGGACAAACTATACGAGGATCAAAGCTCAAATTAAAGATAAACTCGTAGAAAAGGGGTCCGTCGATGGGTGTCCTAATTAACATAGCCGGCTTGACCTAGATGGCAGCCAAGTAGTCTTCGTGCATGTGCCCCCAATTACTTGCCCAACTCAGTTGTCGTTGTTTAACCCTCGCAGTGATCCGAAGCACATGACACCTAATTTTGCGAGATGACAAGAAACCTTTTTTAGATTTCTCACCAGAACTACAGCCCTGTACAACACAGCCTGCACGATATGTAGACGATAGCCAATCCAAGCGTGTCTGCTGGAGTCTGGTCACATGCATGGACGAACTGATCTTCCGTGTCTTGCAGGGATCGTCCAGGTACCAACGTATGTACTCCTACAACACTTCTCTAGTAGTACTATCGCTCGTCTCTCTCTTCTATTAACTCACCCAACTTGCGGGGCCGGGGAGTGTGCCTATGGACGGTTCTCAATTGCGGTCCCACATGTGTGTGCAAACGCAATATGACGCGCGTTCCATTCGGAGAGCGGCGTGCCAGACCGACCGACCGTCTGGGGTGCGACGCGAACGCGACGGGCGTGCTGTATACTCCGTACATGTGTGCCGTCATTTTCTTGAGGCTTTGCTCCATGGTGCAATCCATGGATACAAAATTAGTATACTGTACTATTTAAAAGTCGAGGGCGGGGCTTTTCCCGCGCGGTAGGCGGGGCAGTTCCGCCTAGTCGGTTCGACAGAGACGCGAGAAGATGAGGGAGTAGGCTACTGCAAACGTAGGGTTGTGTGATTTGACAGCGAGTTACTTCTGGACAGGTGGGGTCTGGTGATTTGACTTGCCATTATCATTTTAACTACGGCGCTACGACCGGCGTGAGTCTCCCGATTCCTGACCACCTCCATACAAGTGCCTCTCCCGATGCTCCACCATGTAGAGGTTGGCTCTTGCTTGAGAGCCCACTCCTCCACTTTTTCCTTGCCTCTTTCCCCCACATATGCAAAAATGCCATGCAAAGCGGGCTTATAGCCCACTATTGTACTTGATCCTACATGTGCTAAGCCTGCCACATAGGCATAAAGTCTGATGTGGCAAGTTAATTAAGAAGAGATAGACTAGTTTGGTGACCCCGGGAAGAAACGGTGATAAGCGTGTGTACCTAGATGAAGCAAACTTAGCAACAAAAAACTAAGCACCTATGCATTGGGGACTTGAGTTGCTAAGCCATTTAATGCCCATAGCACCTCATCTAAGCACTATTTCATTGGAAGAGGTCACTCCTTGGAAAATATAATAAATACTACGAAGAAAGAGATAGAGAGAAGTAAACAAAAAATACTCTTATAGCCAACCTTATAGCTAACCTTGTTGTATGAGTGACAAAGTGATGACTATGTATGATATGCCAACATCAGATAGCCTAACACACCGTGTTAAATCTCCAAGGGCGCGACCGCGCGAGCGAGGCGACGGTCGTGGTAGGCGCGACCATGATACGGGCTGCTGGCAGCCCTTGGATCTGAGATCGAACGGTCGCATGCTAAGTTGCTGAAAATTTGCAGAATAACCCTCCAGGATAGGATATTCACCCATAGGTCTAGAATCATGCCATGCAACCGTTCGATCTCAGATCCAAGGGCTCTCGGAAGCCCGTATCATGGGAGAATGGAAAGCTTCGTATCACCTGTAATTTTCCCAACGCTTGACATGAAATCGAAAGCCATTTAATTGGGCGTCAAGTAAACATGACATCTAATTGGGCCCCCATAGTACTGTGCATGAATCCATTTATCCACCAGGCAAGCCACTACCCTGCCATTCGCATGCGCCCCCCCACTCGACATTTTTACAATTGATAAACCGCTCCTAGTCGTCCCGTCCTTTCACATTACGGCAGTTTCCCTAATCCTAACCCTCCTCCCAAATCCATGGCGTCCCAAATCTCCATGATCGGTGGTGAGTACAAGGTTAGAACCATCACCGGCGATGAGTTCGACGTCATCTACACCCGTTCTTTCGCAACGGTGAAAGAATGCCTTGCTTGCTTCAAACGCATGTTCGAAAACTCAAATGATGAGTGGGTTGCTGGGCTAGATGTTGAGTACACCACAGTCCTGGGAAGTGAGAAGAAACTAAAGGAGGCAGAGAAGAAGAAGCCCGCCGTGATCCAGGTTTGCGTGCATGACTTATGCTTGGTCTACCACATATGCCATGCCGACGTTGAGTGCGAGGAATTTAAGAAGTTCCTCAAGGGCGGCCGAGTCAAATTCGTTACTGTAGACTTTAGGAACGACAAGGAAATCCTGGGTCGGATAGGCCTTGTTGTAGGCGACCCCTTCGACCTCTAGAAGGAAGGGCTGGTGCCCTCCCTTGATCAGCCTTCAATGCTGACCCTGGTAGGAGCCATGGTTCATCCTTCGTATGGTAAACTAGAGAAACCTCCGTACACGTTTCATCGTCATGCATGGCAGTGGAATGTACTAGATATGGACCACATCCACTACGCTACAATGGATGGCTACCTTTGTTTCCATATCTACAAGGGTTGGATGAAGAGCAAGAGCCAAGTGTGCGGTTCAAGCAAAGAAGTATCGCCCAAGAGGAAGAGGGACAAGGACGAAGTCGAGGACGTGGACGAGGACTCCGAGTAAGGTGGCAGTGTCATTGCTCATGGTGGTTCTAATGCGGTGTCTACCGGATTAGTTGCTTAGTTTAATTTCTGGTGTGCTTAGTTTTATTTGAGGGGTGTGTTGTGTTGAGCCCCCAGTAGAACTATGTTATGTTTCTTCTCGTTATATTTCGTACATTTCATCTTTTAGTTGGTACAGTAATACCACTCGTTTCTTAACATTATATACGTACAATATATATGGCCAACATCATATAGCCGGCAGTTTAGTTGTCAAAGAATTTCAGGGTGCTTAGTTTTGTCAAAGAATTCCAGGGTGCTTAGTTTTATTTGAGGGGTGTGTTGTGCTGGACACCATTAACTTATCATTGTGAGAATCGGCTTATTTTTTTCATGTAACATGGTCAACGGGTTTGACGTGAAAATAACAATGTCTAATGGCATTTCTGAGCAAACATCTAACTTAACGATGGCATTTTTTAGATATCTAATTGCATTTTTGAGCAGGCATCTCACGGATCAATGGCATTTTTTGAGTAGTTGTAACTTCTAATGGCAAAACTGAGTAGTGATACACAACTAGTGGCATAAATAATAAGAACCCAAGAATTAAATAGGTATGCTAATTTCTTTATTTCTTTATACCTTTGTGTGCGAAACAATATACGCGGCCTCCCCCCAGATTTTCTTTAAAGAGGCAACATGGAACTATATGAGTGCCCTGTTAAATTTTGGAATTATTCCGGGTTCGTTTGGCCTTTTTTATACATTAATTGAGTTTCTGGTCATTTAATGTGCATAATTCAAATTTGAACTACAAGCACATGCTCCCGTGCACCAAAGTTGACTGAAAAATCACATGTGTGTCCTCGGGTGAATTTCTACGTCCCATGCAAGAAATGGGAATGAAATTCAAACATCTGGGCATTGAGGTTCAGCCGATAACATTGAGAAGCTTGGTTTTAAAATTCTTGTAAATCCAAACCACGCCTGAAAATCATGAAACTTGGCACGGTGTCATGTCATGGTACTACCATGTTGTGGTAAAAAAATTGCAGAATGGGAACAAGTTTTGGTATAAGCTTTTTGCAAACCAGAGCTTCTCTCAAGAAGGCTCGTGGTTCTGAGAGGGGACGTGTCACCTTTGTGTGCATAATTCAAATTTTAAATACAAGCACATGCTCCAGTGCACCAAAGCTGGTTGAAAAATCACATGTGTGTTCTCGTGTAAATTTCTAGGTCCCATGCGAGAAATGGGAATGAAATTCAAACATCTGGGCGTCATGGCTCGTCTGGAACTTGGTTTTTTAATTCCTGTAAATCCGAAACACGCATGAAAATCATGAAACTTGGCTTGGTGTCATGACATGGCACCAACATGCTGTGGTAATTTTGCTGTCCGATTTGCGAAGGCGCACACATTAACAATCAACAAAGTCATTTTGGAACAAGTGTTGTCATGTTACAATCGGAAACAGAAGTATTATTGAAACCGTGGGCGTTCTATTTACCATTTACGTGCCGCCACGCGTCCCCTTTTTTTATTAGCTGGGAGGCGCCGTGCAGGGTAGCTATTTGAGTACGGGAGGCGTGCGATCAGACCCCTGCGCGTGCTTATCGGGAGGAGAGCCCTTTGACTTCCATCTGCTGTCCACCTCTCTCCCAAGGTCTCCATTAATGGCGCTTGAGCCTCTGTTTAATGGCGTGGCAATGTCTCACTCGACTAAGATTTAAGAGAGAAAAAAGAAAATCTAAAAAGAAAATTTTGCACGGATCTTGATGTAAGATCCGACGGACCTATATAGCATCTACTGCGAATTATAGCAAGACTGATGAATATATATAAGGACGACGAGAGTGGATAATAATTGTCTTACATAATTAGGAAGATAATTAAAAAAGCCAAATCGGGCTACGCCCGAAATACACAAGGGCAAAAGAAGAAGGAAGACGCATACAACAATCTGGCTCGCTGATCTCTACTTTCTTTATGCGCTGTAGGTCGCGGAGACTAGTTCCCGCGGCGGGCGATGATCTCTTTCATCAGTTTCATGTCCTTAATACGCTGCTTGGCAGCATCCACGGATTCCTCTACCAGTCTGTTGCGCTCGATGCGGAGCATGGCATTCTCGTCCATAAGTTTCTTGATGATGACGCCCGTCCTCCGCAACAAGGCAGCGGTCTCCTCCACCTGCTTCGCCCTTCCGGCGATCTTCGCCCTTAGCAGGTCGCGCTCGCCCCGGAGCTTCGCATTGCCCTCCCCTAGTTGCCGGATGACGCCGGTAGCCTCGTCCTGCAACCTCGCCCAGCGGAGATCTGATCCATCTGGCTATGGACCATCGCACGCATGCGCCTGTAAGAGTCCTCGCCTGCCCGCGAGAAATTTTCCCAGGCCGCCGCGGCGCGGCGAGACCTCTGTGCTGCTTCGGCGGCACGGCGGGACATCTCTGCTGCTTCCGCGGCGTGGCCGGACCAGTCTGCTACATCGACGGCGCGGCGGGACCTCCGTGCTGCTTCGGCGGCGCGGCGGGACCTCTATGCTGCTACTGCTGCGCGGCTGGACATGTCGGCTGCTTTCGCGGCGAGGCGGGACATCTCTCGTGCTTCCTCTTCCATGCTCACCTCTCCCTGGTGGAAATCTCTCGACCCAGAACTCACGCTGGCCATGGCTTGATTGACTTGATTGTTTTTTGTGGATGAGGAGTTGAGGAGGAATGTGCAGTCATCTTAGCATAGTAGTATTTATAACCGAGTACTACTAGTACGCTCCTAAGTGGGAAACCGTTTAGGTTGTGATCGGTGTGAACAGGTTTGCAATTAAATATAGCGTGGTAGTAGTAGTAATTTGGAATGTGACGAGACGCGCTCAAAATTTATTGATGGTTCTAGTTTCGAAGTGCGGCACTATTCCCGGATGGCGTAACGTCGGCACGTTTTCTCGGCCATGGTGTAGCATATGCCATGGTACTAGTTCTTTTTCTACTGCTGTGTACGTGCAAAAACTGGCACCGTCGGATACATATCTTACACTTGGCGTTCGACAGGAATAGCCTCGTGGCGAGCTATAGACTAGTCTTTTTTCAGACGCATTACACCTATCTCTCGGGACTTCTCGCATGCACCATCACTGCTCCCTAGGTCGATGCCACCCACATACACTTGTACTCTGAGAAGAGGTGCACGCACGCACTCGTCCTCTCTCTCACACGCATCTGTAGCTACAAATTGTAGTGTTCTCAACCGTCCGATTGGCTCTATCATAGGTTTCACGTTGCTCCTTGGCCTTGAGATTGAGAAGTTTAAAACGCGGAGGCTGAGATGGAGGCGCGAGGTTTTGGTTAATGTGCGGGCCGCACACAGCACCAACACGATACGAGCTTCATCTGCCTGGTGCGCATGCAATCGGGTGAGTTGTCCAAGTATAGACACAACCAGGCCCTCGTTGGTATCCGCGCCTCGACTTTGGCTAGTCATAGTGGAGAGTTGCATAGACTAGTTACTAGTCGGAGTATGTTACTAGTACCTTCATAGTGGGTAATGTCATATAGTATATGTATAATTTGGCGACGAGCACTCTCTATATGTACCACCTTTTTTCTTTAATTACATCTTGTTAGTTTTGCTCCATGGTGTAATCCATCGATACTACTACTGTACAAATGTATACATTTTTAAAGGCTAGAGGGCGGGGTAGACTAGCTTGGTCCTTTTCACGAGAGGCGAGGGCCTTTGTGATTTGACGGCTCATTACTGCTGGAAGGCGGGGCCTTGTGATTTGACTGCTCGTATAAATGTGCCGACGACCTGAGGAGGAGCAAAGAACCATGCGGTATACTCAAGTTTTCCACTGGAGTACGACGGAGGAGCACGAAACACGGCAGCCCAGTGCCATATCCTCTACTCTCTACTCTTATTATATATTACAAGCAAGAGGCATTGTTCTATTGGCGATAAAGAATGATCTAATTTGCTAGTCATCTCATTTTTAGCATTGTTCTATTCATGCCTCGCAGAGAAGGTGACACGTGCGGCGAAACACCCGAAGCAAAATAAGAAACACAGGAGCAAAAGAAGAAGGAGGATTATCACCCCCAAAAAAGAAGGAAGACGCACACACAAGTCTGGGGCGATGCTCTCACTACATGAAGGGTTGCTGGCCGCGGAGTCGTAACTGCTTCTTCATCGCCTCCACGACCTCCATCTCCTTGCGCGTCTCCTCCGCCATCTTCATCATTGTGTCCATGACGCGGGATTTCTTGATGCGAGCCTTCATCATCTGTTCCACGGCCGCATTACATACCTTCACAGCAGCCGGGTGCTCGATGCGGAGCTTCGCCAACTCCTCCTTCTGTTCCATGACGAGGGCCTGCAACATCTTCATCGAGGAACTACTATTCTCATGCAGCTTCTTCCAGCCGGCGTTCTCCTCCTTCAGCAGGTCGAGCTCGTGGCAGAGCTTCGCCTTGTCCTCCTGAAGTTGCAGGATTTTGCCGGTGGCCTTCTTCTCTGAGGCAATGCTCTTCTTCAGCAGCATCACCAAGCCGGCGGTCAACTCCCCCTGCTCATTGAGCTCAGCGGGCATGTCGTCGAGGCTCTCCTTCAGCAGCTCCACCAAGCCGTGGATGAACTCCTTCTGCTTATTGAGGTGCTTATTGAGCTGATCGGGCATGCCGTCGAGGGATAACGACTCCAGCGCCGCCAGCTCGGCATGTTCGCCTCCACGTCTAGGGCGCTCCTGGGAGCCATCGCCTGCCCGTGAGAGATCTTTCGAGGTCTCTGCGTGGCGGCGAGCCCTTTCTTTTTTTCCGCAGCCTTGGTTGCCCCTCCCTTGTTACGAGTAGTTCTCGACCTAGAGCTCTGCACACCGGCCATGGCAAGGACGGACGAAGAAGGATGACTTATGAGGAGGAAGGTAGAGTAATTTTTGGTTAGGTAGTTCCCCTTTTTATAACCTAAGTACTAGCACTAGTACTAAAACCTGCATAGTGGGAACACGTTCAGGTTTGGTACGTACTGGTAGGTGTGAGCAGGCTTGCACTTAATTGTAGCACTAGTACTTTCGAATGTGATGGGAACAAGGTAAAGATTAATTGATAGTTTTTGGTTTCGAGGCCCAAAACGGTCCCCGATGAGTTTAGTGGAACATAAATTTCAAGTAGACTACACTGCTCAGATGCGTAAATATTATGTTACTGTCAAAAATTGGCACAAAATACGAAGGAGACCAATGTAAGTACTACTAGCAACCCATGATTTAACTACTCGCATGCGCGCAGTGGAGTAGTAATGTCTTTCTTCCGCCCTCACGCCCACTCAATTTGCATGCGCTGTATTAATTGACCATCAATGAAGTGAAGGACTTTACACGCGTCAAATTATCACATGGGGTGGATCTTGGTACAAAATTGCGTCCGCCTGTGTACCCGCGTGTGCGTGCGAGGGAATGAGTGCGTGCGTGGCGTGCGTGCACATCTTCGCTTCGTGCATGTACCGCTAGTGCAGCTCAGGGAGGACGAGTACATTCTTCTGGAACCAGCAGCACGTCACTGTGATCAATCCACACAAGGATGTCGCGACAACGCCTCCACATGTGCCACGTGGCTTCATGAACTGTAAGAGAGACACTGTGTAGCGTGCCATTGTGTTTTGCACATACTCGAAGTACTAGTAAGGTACACGTGCATTGCACGCGTCAGATTTTGCAACCAAATTATGAATAAATACCACACTGTAGCATGTAAGCTCTGAGTCATATATGCCTGATGTAGACCTTCGCTTAATTCTTATAGTTCATCTCATTCAAAATCGATTAGTTTTTATAAAAAACCTAGGGCCTCTTTGATTCGTAGGATTTCCAAAACGCGGGAATAGGAAGAACATGGGATTAGAGTGGAATGTCATCTTGAATCCTACAGGATGGTACAAGTGTTTGATTGTGCATAGAAAAAACGCAGAATTCTTTCAAAGAGGTTTAAGTGGATGGGATGTTTCCTATGAAATCTAGTGCAAATGAATCATATGGAAAAATTCCTATGGTTTACAATCCTACGAATCAAACAACCAAGATAGGAAAAATTCCTAAGGATTAGAATCCTCCAAAATTCCTTCGAGAATCCTTTGAATCAAAGAAGCCCTTAATCTATTTTATGACTCATGTAATTGTGCGTTGTAAAGCATAAAGTAAAAACAAATAATGGCAATTCAACTAGATATATAGTGAGCTAGGGGGCCAAGCATTGCTAATCCTTTACGAGGAGGGCCAATTCATCAACTTAAACCATTTTTACCAGCAATTGTCTAATGATCACATTCATATTAGCCTCGATATATAGTGATGTTAGGGGGGGCAGGGCCCTTGCTGCCCCCTGTCTTCGCCATTGTGCGCGCATCTGAGAGATGAAGCGGAAGGCATGGATGATGAGAGGGGGCGTTGGATATATAATTAATGTGGGTGTATTAGCTATATATGTAATCCTATATAGAGAGGTATAGATTGATCGATGTGGACGTGGGAAAGAGGGTGAGACCTCACTAGATATATAGATTGATCGGTTTATGTGGAAAACTATGAAAGACCTAACTATATACACACACATAGAACATCGATCATTGCGCATGCACGTGAGAGATAAAGAATGCCCGATATGATGGAGAGGGGGATGTGTGTGTGTGTACCTTCATGGGAGACCGACCTGAAGAAAAAGATTGCATGTGTGCGATGGATAATGCCGACTAGTAGTGTGTGTGCATGCATGCACGAGAGAAAGTTAGTGGTACAATTATAAAGAGAAGACCAATGTGTGGGTGTAAAAGACTAGGTGAGGTCATAATCAATGTAAAGTTGAATTCAAATATTTGAATAAGAGATCATGATGTTTGAAACCCATGCATGCATGAATATAACGGAGATCTGCGCGGTGTGGTTTGGAAATGAGCATGTTGTAATGTATACACATTGAACAAGGTCAGACTGGTTTGAATTTCAGATACCGATGGCAGACATCGTTTGGCCACATTGCATCCGTGCATGGACACACTACTCTAATTGGAGATGATGGGTGGCTTTCACATCACATATCTATATCTATACCCATATATATATATATAATATTTTTTATATAGTGTGCGGATAACTTTAACTTTGAAAGATGGTCGTTGGATGAGGCCAATCTGATGGTGCAGAGTTGGCAAATTTGAGCACTACTGGTCGTTGGATATCATCTAGATTCCACCAGATTTTGCCACATGTACAATCTAGAAGACTCTATGGTTGAACTTAAGCATAATGCACAAACCTCAAAACACAAGCACTTCTTCTTTGTTCTAGAATCTTCCGTATCAGAATTGCCCAAATGTTTTTCTACATGATTTGTTTTTACTTTATGCCTTACAACACACAATTCCATGAATCTTAAAATAG
Organism: Triticum aestivum; assembly: GCF_018294505.1. Classification (NCBI taxonomy): domain Eukaryota; kingdom Viridiplantae; phylum Streptophyta; class Magnoliopsida; order Poales; family Poaceae; genus Triticum; species Triticum aestivum. Next base: position 497,274,025 of record NC_057808.1, on the reverse strand, counting down.
ATTAGCTTTCTTATAAAAAGTAGATGATTTTGAATGAAATGAACTATAAGAATTAAACGAACATCTACATCATGCATATATGACTCAAAGCTTACATACTATAATGTGGTATTTATTCAAAATTTGGTTGCCAAATCTCATGCGTGCAATGCACGTGTACCTTACTAAGTCTAAATGGTGTCTGTGTGTGTGTTGTGCGTGTTAAACACATTGTACGTAGTATATCATACTAGTCTAAGTTGTCTTTTTTTCTTTTGGGTACACGTTAAGCTTGTTCTCCCGAAATTTCAAGCCGCGCCTTGTTATGCTGAAATTTCAAGCTAGCGTCTCTGTCTATCGTGCCGCGAAACTCCCGCCTCTTCAACCCGCGCCTTGTTAGCCCGAAATATTTAAGATATATCTTTGTCTCGTTGTGCTCCGACAACTCCCTCCATCTCAAGTTCTCAACCCGCGCCTTGCTATTCCAAAATTACAACGCACGCGAAAACTCCCACCTCCTGTGAAATCCCGACACGCGAAATGCCCCTGATACCCCTGAACCGAAAGAACCGCCTCAAATCAGTAGGGGTACTTTCGTAACTTACCCCACATTTCGGACAAGCGCGTCCCTAAGCCATGGTTCCCCACTCCCATCCCATCCGCCCACCCATTCGTACACCGAGGCCGGGAAAACTCATGAAGCCCCACACCCTCCTCCGTCCGCCACCCAGCCGGAGCCTCTTCCCTAACGACGTCGTCCACAGCAACACCTCGACGTCCCTCATCCACCGTACCGGATGAGGATCCGTCGTCGATCTGATCGTCCTGCCGGTTCAGCCACCCCATCCTCCACCTCCAAGGAGCTGCCTCAATGTTCACCTCGTCTTTCGCGCCACCTCCATTCCCACACCGCCGTCTTCACCTGCACCACCGAAAGAGCATCAGCATCACCGTTTCCTCGGATGAAGTTGCGGCCTAATCGGCGCCACCAAAGAGGTTGTACACTAATCGCCACATTTTCTTCTTGATTCGATCTCACGGTGCTGCCGGCGCTCGGTCCCGAGCCGACACGACGCGACTCCATCCACCGCGGCGTCGCCGGCCACTTCCTCCACGGCGTCGCTCCCTCGGCGGCGACGTCCACATCAGTAGGAGCTGCTGCTGCTTTAGCTCTCGCTCGCGCTGCTGCTCTGCTCTTGCTCTCGGTCCCCTGCCTGGTCTGCTCTTGCTCTTGCTCGCGCTGCTGCTCTCACTCTTGCTCTTGCTTGCGATGCTACTCCGATTTACCTACACTTCAGTCGACTGAATCGACTTTTGGGTCAGTCGATTTTCAGGGGGTGGGGGGCTCGCCGGAGTGAAGGAAGAACCAGTCGCAGCGGGGAGGGGAGCTCGCCGGAGAAGTACCCCACTATCTATCTTAGGGTTCAGGGTGGGGGCGGTGGTCGCCGGTGGTGGTGGGGCGGTGGCGTGGGGATCGCCAGAGAAAAAGCTCGGCACGGGGGGGGAGGCTAGAGGGATGGCCGGGGCGGCGGCGGACCGGCGGTGGGAAGTGTTTTCGGGGCGGGCGGGGCGGCGCACCGCCGGCCGCGGGCGGTGGGGGCGACTATTTGGCCGGTGGTGGCTGGCGGCTCAGGGGGGTGGAGGTTGAAGATGAACTACAGGCCCTTGATTTCGTATCCAATGGCTGCAAAATCGACTGACCAGAGATGAAAAAGTCAGTCGACTGACGTGTAGCCTCACCTCTAGTGCGTTCAGTTTCGACAGTAAAATTTAGTTTCGACGGCAAAATTCAGTTTCGACAGCAAAATTCAGTTTCGATAGTTAAGTTCCGAGATGAGCGGCTGATGTACACATCTAGCACTTTGTGGTTATGTATTTTACGTCATCTATTGGAGATGCTATTAGAATTCCACTCAGGTTGACGTTGTCTCTCTTGTCCTGCTTCAGCCTCGGCTTCGTACAACTCACCGGAGCTGCTCCAACGACGAAACCCTCCATCACAGCGGAGCAGTACCTCGGGCTCCATCTCCAGATGCCTAAGATCTTCTTCCCCTCCTCCGACAGCCAAGTCAGTCGGAGCATCCTCACCGGCCAACCCAATCACGCTGAGATTGACATGGCTTCGCCAAAGAGGTTGTACACTTCTTGTGGTTTGACTTAATCTCACCATGCTTCTTTGCATCCTGTGATCTTCCAATTCTTGTGAACGAAACACCCAGATTGGCAGAAATCATGTGTTTTTAAATTCTCTGTTTTGCACGTGCATTCCTATCCTATTCATGTCTATTTCCTATCCCTGCATTGTTAGAATCCTCAAATTCAAACAAGCCCTTACACAATTACTTCTGTTACAGATATGTGTCAAAGAAAACCTTGTGTGGTTTGTCCTGCTCTTGCGGTGCTGTGTTCCACCCCAGCTCAGCTGCTCCAATGATGGAAGGGTTCACCACAGCAGGGATCCGCTCTCCAGACTGTCTTTCGCCGCCTTAGATCTTCTTCCCCGCCGCTGGCAGCCACGAAAACTGCATTACCATCATCAACTGAGCAGATGACCTTGAGGACTACATGGGTCCGCAAGAGAGGTCGTACTCTTCCGTGTCTGCTTACGTTATGCATCGCTTAATATGATGACATGCTACTTTATCGTCGTGTTCACCTATTAGACTCCGAGTCAGGTCCAAACTTATGCTGAAACTTGAGTTTTTAAATGGTTGTGGGGTACATATTGGGGCAGCAATCAGTACTATCTGTCTACTATCTGGTTAATCTCGGGTGTCTACTATGAGTTTCATGTTGGGTGCAAACAAACATTAAAGGAGCCATTATCTGTATTTTTTAACTAAAGCTATTATCTGCCTGCTATCATTGGTTTTGGGTCTATCCACAGTGTGCTACCATCACTCTGGATTTGTGCATGCACTCCTTACATAATCTCACTATGTTTTATTCATATGCATGTCAGTTATTGTACACAATGGAACTCAACATGTAGAGCAAAAGAGACGAGCCTTGCGTGGTAATAAAATTTCATGCAGACGTCGCTCCATGGTGGGCGCAAAGGCAACCCCCCCTCCACCCATTTCGGATCGTAATCAAGAGGAAGATAACTGTTCTGAGGGGGATTCAGAAGTAGAAGACCACTCCTATTTACCCCATGAGGTCTTCGCTCTAACTTGGCATGCTGATGTTGGTTATATCATGCATATGGTGCCTTGCATTGCTTACTTTATACATCAACTGCTTAGTTTAGACATGTTTTGTGTGAATGCCATCTATTTAGTTTATTCATCGTTTATGTGAATTATGCAATGCCATCTTGTTTAGCCAGGCATCATATATGTGAATTTTGCAATGCCATCCTGCTTAGCCAGTCATCTTATATGTGAATTATATCAGGCCATCCTTTTTTTCGTTACGTATTACATTTGTCAACAATGTTAGTACATTCTGGAGTGAAAACAAGGTCTTCAGAGCAGACTATGCTATCTGACGAAGCGCATATCTCGCTGGTTACGGATAGCTCCTTAGAGGAGGATTCAGAGACAGATGACCAGTCCTATTTCCCCCCGAGGTGTATGCTCTAATTAACTTGGCAGGGTTATGTTGCTCATATCGTGCGTATGGTGTCTTGCATTGCGATGTCATTTGATTAGTTTAAACGTGCTTTGTGTGAATGCCACCTGCTTAGTGTCTAATTACCATATATGTGAATTATGCATTGCCATCTTGTTGCAAGACATTATGTATGTGAATTATGCAATGCTATCATGTTGCAAAGGCATTATATATGTGAATTATGCAATGCCATACTGTTGAGCCAATCATCATGTATGTGAATTATATCATGCTATCATTTTTTTTGTATTACGTGTTCCATTTGTCGACAACATTTGTATATTCAACTACTCTTCCTGTGCATCAGCCATTTGAAGCGGTGATGGAAGTATCTGGAGTGAAAACAAGGTATTCAGAGCAGACAATGCTACCTGCTGAAGCAGACATCTTGCTGGATACACAGAGCTCCTCAGAGGAGGATTCAGAGACTGATGACCAGTCCTATTTCCCCCCTGAGGTCTATGCTCAAACTTGGCAGGGTTATATTACCCATGTCATGCATGTTGTCTTGCATTGCTTAGTTTTTACATCATATATGGATTGCCATCTGCTTACTTGCTTACTATATAAATCATATATTTGAATTATATCATGCCATCATGTTTACATACACAACATCTATCTGAATTATGGCATGGCAACCCATTTAATAAAGACATCATATAGTTATATCATCTCATCCTGTTTAGTGTTTACAATCATCATATTTTGAATTATGTCATTCTATCCGGGAATTATATCATGCTATCATGTTTCCATAGGCAGCATGTATGTGAATTATGGCATGCCAATCTATTTAATAAACACATTATATAGTTATATTATGTCATCCTGTTTACATAGTCATCATATTTTGAACTATGTCTTTCCATCTTTTTTAGTTAGCCATCATAATGTGAAATTGTATCATGCTATCCTGTTTAGTTAGCCATCATATATGTGAAATTGTGTCATGCTATCCTGTTTGGTTAGACAACATAAATGTGAATTATTTCATGCCCTCTTTTATTCCCCACTATCCATTGCACCTGTCTATCATACAATGTCTGTACATTCAATTACTTTTCTTGTTTCTCAGCCATTTGAATTGGAGAGGGTGATGGCAGTATCTAAGGGAGTAACAACACGGTCTTCAGAAAAGATAGTGCTACCAGTTGATGCAGATAGAACCACGGTTGTACTTGCCCAAGAACCAGCCCCACCACACATAACCCAGACTCTCGCAGATTGTACCCCTACCCAGTTGGACAGAGAACCAGCTACACCCCTTCTAACCCCAACCCCAGCAGATAGTAACCCAGTTCCAGTTGACACAGCACCGTCTCCACCACAGAGCACCCAAACACGAGCAGTTAGTAAGGGAACTGCAGTGCCCAAAGCACGAGGACCACCACTCTGAATCCCAACTCAACGCTTAAAGGAGAAGAAGAATTGTTCTCAGGTCAGGTTCTGTAGCTATGGTTCATACTCCTTTGCTCTTGCATCACTGTATTTACTCAGACCAACTATTTTCAAATTTGAAGGATGGAATTGAAACTCCAATGGCGCAACATGTATGTTTTAAACTTGTTTCTTTAACTGGTTTCTTGTTGTAACTTGCTCTATATTGATTTCAGTTTCAATTGAATAAACAGTAACGTTCTCATGTCATGCACATTACAAGTGTCTCTATAGTTTCCCACACTTATATTCTGTCTATTCTGCTTTGTCTTGAACAAATATTATTTAAACTGTGTCTCTATCTTGATTTGGCAACAAAAACTAGAATGATATAGACCATAAAGTGACCATGGTACATAGATATATGTTTGTTTCATGCTGTTATCATGTGCACTTTACTACTGAACTGATTTACCAAAATGAGTTTCATATACAACATGGTAAACCTGTGATGTGTCTGCTTGTTTCTCTTTTAGAATGCGGACAAAATATTGGAGAACAGTACCCCATTATGCAATGGTGAAGGAAGTAATGCAGATAAGGTTCAAGATAGTGAGACATCCTTGTTGGTCTCCAAGAAAGCTGATAAAAACTACCTTGACGATAGTGAGAGAACCCAGAAGTCCTGTCTTGATGTAGTGTTCGAGTTACTGGCCACTACTGCTGGCACAAGCTCTTCGAACTCGCTGCCTGAATCAGTTCGTCTTCTTGAGTCTCAGCTTCAAGTTGAAAGACATCGATCAGATGTGTTGCGATAGGAAGCTGAAGGACAGAGGAAGTCCCTGCAGAATTCAGATGCATACTTTCTGGTGCAACAGCAAGCGCTGGAGGATTTAAGCGCCAAACAAGAGAAAGTTAATAAGCTTGCTAAGCATCTTGCCAGCATTATGGGTACCCAGGATATTGTTTCTTGAGATCTTCTGAAGTGGTTTCAGTTCTGGACATGTTTTGCTGCGGTGTTTATTTGCACTGGTCGCCAACTTTGACAACCAGTGTATATGATATGCTGCTTTGTTCCCTATATTTGCACTGGTGACGAACTTTGATGCCCAGTGGATGTAATATGTGTAATAGCCGTGATAGCCTAGCGTAAGTTGCTTGCTTAATTATTTCCTTGTTGTCTTGTTTATTTGTTTGCTTGTAGTCAGTGCTGTTCTTTTTCCATGGTTTGCTAGTGGCCGCAATAACCTTTTTTTAAACTAGGCCACAATAACCATGGGCTACATATTTAGTAGTGACACTGGGCCTTCTACGAGCCGTAGAAACAATGGGCCTTCTATGGGGCGTAGAAACAATGGGCCTTCTACGGGGCGTAGAAACAATGGGCCTTCTACGGGCCCTATTATCAATGGGCCTTCTACGGGCCGTATGATCGATTGCCCAAACATGGGCCAATAACATACCGCTTTATGACCGTAAACGGGCTAGAGTTGGAATCGTCTATTCATGGGCCGACCATAATGGGCCGTCGTTAATCGGCCGTATTTGATGACGCTATGAAAACGGCCCAACGTATTAACGGGCCACAAACGGGCCGACGGTAAGCACAAGCTGAATTTGGCCCACAAGCAGAAAATGACAGTAATGGGCCGTAAGTAACCGAATGCTGGAAATGAGCCCAAGAATAAATGGGCCCTGAGAAGGCCGAAAGATAACATGGGCTGGAAACGGCCCAACGGAATAATGGGCCGTTAATGGGTATAAAGTGATACAGTGTTCATTACGGGCCAGTTTCACCACGGGCCGTTAATGGGTATAAAGTGATACACTGTTCATTACGGGCCAGTTTTACCACGGGCCGTTAATGGGCCGAGAGTAATAAGGGCCTCATATGGGCCGAAAGACGTCATGGGCCATACATGGGCCGGAAGTTAAAATGGGCTGGAATTATATTGGACGGCCCAGATGACGCTACTGGGCCTAATTCGGTTAGGCCGTAAACGGGCCCTGGGTTAGCGGGCTATAATTGGGCTATATGCGAACAGGCCATTAACAGGCTTGCCGTGGGCCGGCCCGCCACCTTTTGACCAAGTCAAACGGGCCGGCCTTTTCACAGGAATGGGCCTCTGTTGGGCCGTGCCACGTGTCGACGTATCATAGGCGTTTTGGGTCCAATGAGTGGATGACATCTGTTCCAACGGTGAGCCGACACCTGTTTCCTCCAGCCAATGATGATTTTACACGTGGAAAATCCCCATTGGTCGTGGTTGTTAACGGGTTATCGGATCCAAAACCGGACCCGATAGCTTAACGGCGTTTCGTTACGGTGGATGCCACGTGTCGGTCACCCTTGACGAAAGCACTTCTGTGACGCGCGATTTATCGTCATGGAAGTGGACACTTCCGTGATAATAATTTTGGTAATGTCATGGAACACTTCTACGACAGCACAGGTATGACTATCTTGATTCTGTCATAAATTTGTCATGGATGTACATGCATGACAAAAACGCGACCTACTGTGACAAACACGTATCATCACGGAAGTGTATTTTTTTTGTAGTGCAGGAAGGTCTCCGTACCCGCCCGCGCCGTCGGCGCCGCCGGGAGTCGCCGCCGCCATCGCCTGAGAGGGGAGAGGGAGACGAGGGAGGGGGAGAGGAAACTAGGGTTCGTCGCGTACGGGTTTGACCCGACCCAGCTACTTGGTGCGACCGAGCCGGCTGGGACGAGTGACCGCGCGGGTGCGCGCGGGTAAGCCACCGTGGCACCTGACACGTGGGCCCGGTAGGCCAGATACGTGGTCAATACGCGCTTATACGGCTGTCAGACCGTTTTGCAACACTTAGGCTTAGAGTTGATACTGCATGGCAAAAAAGTGACTAGTGGTACTGATTCGTCACAGCGTGCCGAAATGTGGCAGTTCCTTGCAATTAACTCATATAACTTTGTACTAAAGCTGCGCCAATTAATATGGATCCGAGAGAGTGCTAGAATAGACTAGACAAGGCAGAAGAGAGAAACACAAACAAAGGATCTGAATCTGTTTCTCACAACTCTAAAATGTAATAAGGTGTACGGAATGTATAGCAAAATGCGTACTATTATAACCCGTTAAGTGTTAACATGTATGGAATATGTACAATTAGATGATGATTAACTAACAAATTTCAGTCAAACAGTGCGGGGCATTTCGTCGTATTGAAATCATCAATAATTGTATCTGTCGACAATCATATTGCAATCTCTTTCTCGATGTAGATCAACAAGTAATCTCTTAGAAATATGTCTAGATGAGCACTGCATTGCTCCTCCTCGTTTCAAAAAAACTCGTTGCTCCTCCCGGGTCGCTCGCGCGAGCGACTCCGGAGGACCCCCAACCCTAGAGCAGAGGCGCCAGATCTGCCCCCTCCTCGGTCGCTGCCGCCGCCAGCGCCGGCGGTGGCGGCCGCGCCCGGCCGTCAAAGGCGGCGGGCGAGGCGGCGCGTCTTGGATGGCTCTCCTTCGCGCGGAGGCGAGCTGTCCGATGGGCTGCGCAGGGGCTGGCGCGGGCGGCAGTGCGGTTCTTCGTCGGCGCGCGACGGGGGACGTGGAGGAGCGGTGTGGTGGTGGTGGTTGGGCATGGGCAGCGGTGTGTTGGTGGAGGACATGCGCGGCGGTGTGGTCACGAGGTGGCGGCGCGAGCACAGGCCAGGTCTCTGGCGGCGCAGAGAGGCTCGGCCAGGAGGTCCCTGGCGAGCAGCGTGCCGCTGGCCATAGATGGGTGATCTGGCAAGCGGCATTCTTCTCCTGGTGACGCAGGCATGGAGGCGCGGTCCGCGGTGGGGCGGGTCAGATCTGGGCCTGCCCGGCTCCAATCCGGAGCGTGGGTGTCGTTGGCATCGCAAGGCCGTCCCTTGTGCGAGTGACAGCCGTTGCTGGCGACCCTTGCCCTGCCGGTGGCGTTGGTTGGCTGTTGTCCTTCCGTCGGGGTGGAGGTGTGGTTGGTATCACGTTCCCCTCGGCCATGGTGGTGGGATGGTTGGCGACGCATTTCGCGGAGGTGGCCGCTGGTGCACGGCAGGGAGCGCGGCGGTGCAGCGGATCCAGGCGAGGTGCGCAACAGGGTAGTGGAGGAGGGTGGTGTGCCGGCTCTGACGATGGTGGCAGCGTGAGCTCAGCCATGGAGGCGGCGTCGCTGGGGAGGCCCTGCCAGGAAGGAGATCCTGGCTGGCAGCGGGGGGTCGGCCGCCTCCGCGTGAGGGGCGAGCGGTGATGCCTCGAAGGAGTTGGCGCCGGAGTGGTCGGAGGTGTGGGTCAGAACCATTCCTGTGGCAGTCCCCTGGTGTGGGTGAAGGCCGACGTGGTCGCTCTGGCACTTGCACGACATGGCTGGATGTTGGTGCTCCTGGGCTACGGTTGGTGGATTGGGCCGCGTTCTGCCTGCAGTGCAGGTGGGAAGGACCACGGTTGTGCGGCTTTGACGGCAATTTGCTGCGGTGACGGCGGTGCGAGGCATCTTGGTCAATGTTGCCCGTAACCTTGGAGGTGTGGAGATGCGCGGCATTACGGATGAAAACCCTGTCCGGTTCTGACCGGGCCGGCGGCGATGGCACCCGTGGGTGTCGTTCTCCTCCTCAGAGGCGTCGTCGAGTGTGTCACCATCCCTCTCGCCTGCTTGGGATTGGCAGCTGTCTCCGGGCGAAAGCCTTGATTCTGTTCTGGATCGACACGATGGCGGCGTCTGCGACGTCATCCCTCTGTTGGGAGCATCGTGCCAAGAGACTTGATGATCCTATGTTGCGCTCCTCCGGTGCTTGCCGTTGCCCTGATCGTTCTGCTTCGGCGCAATGTATGGTCGTCGCTGGTGATTCCAAGACAGTGCCTTCTTCGGGAGCTACTGTTCTTCGGTGGTGACTGACGTCGGTCAAGACGCGGCGAGGCTCTCGGTTTTGTGCAGGCTATGTTGCGTTGTAGTTGTGTTGTCGTGTGTGGATGTTCGTGGCTAGCCAGATGTGGAGTTGTGCTACGCTCGTTGTTCGCAGCGAGTGCTAGTTGTCTTGTATCCGATATTCTCTTCTTCTATAAAGCTATGGTACGCAATTTGCGTACTTTTGAAAAAAAGAAATATGTCTCCATTTTATTACGGAGTCTTGTTTTAACAAGCTTTATTGTTGAAAATGCACACTCTGTTGTTGCGGCTGATACCAGTAAAATAAGAACAACTCGAATTAATCTACATTTCTTTTATGTTGCTATAATTTCCATATATTCAGTAAAAACCAGACCTGTCGTGGAATTAACACGTCAGATGTCCTAGGTGTAAGGACTTAGTCGTGAGGCCAGCGCATCTATGTAGTAGCTTGAGAGGGGTTGATTGGGATGAGAGACGCAGGGCGGATCAACGCACAAGACAAAGGTTTAGACAGCTTCGGGCCCCGGGAAACATCATCCGGTAACAACCCTACATGCTGTTTGAGGCTAGGTCTCATTATGATCACGGGAGAGTCGCCGGGAACCGGCTCTCGGTGTTTAGCCCTAGAGATTATTTCTTGTTGCCTGTCCTTCTTCGGGGAGCCCTGCCCCTCCTTATATAAGTTAGAGGGGCGGGTTACATGTGGAGTCCTAGTAGGACTAGGACTAGTCTATCTTCTCTTACAAGTTAATTACAAGTCCGGGTCTTGCTTCCCCGTAAAGGAAATATTCGTCACCCCTTCCTTCTTAAGCCGGCCCATCATAAATGTGAGCCGGCCTTCTGGGCCTTGGGCCTTGTTGTCCATCTGACCCGCCCGCCGGGTTACTAATGAGTCGCCAAGATCGGGCAGGTTATCTGTGAATCGCCAAGCTCCGAGCGGGTCACCAGTGAGTCGCCAATTCCGGCCGGGTCATACCGCGGGGTATATCCCCGACATTAGCCCCCAGTTTGATTTGGATTCATCCATGTTAAACTGATCCTGTAAAATAAACACAAGAACAAACTTGATAGGTTGTGCTCCGGGTTAAATTTTTGTAAGCCGACACCTGATCATCTTTAAATCCTTGTCATTTCCTTCTTGATACATGCCCATGAACTCATCGCAAATCTCCTTTAGTAGATATGTTCAAACTTTGTGAATGCAAAAAATCCAGATACTTCTTTTAAGAAATCTGGGTCAATAGGCCAGCTTCAGAGTCAATTTGCTGGCATTGGTCTCTTGTAGAGAAATATTGTAAGAAATAATCCACTTGAATCGGCTTCCAAAGCACCGACTTAAAATATATTGGTCTTGAAATACTCATCTGACTTTCAGCTGGCTTGAAGAGGTAAAACTTGCCGGTTTATCATAACCAAAATTGTCGGCTTGTAAATATTGATAGCACCGGGTCATAACTGTTGCCGACGCCGGGTCATAATTATTGGTGACACCGGATCATGATTGTTGCAAACACCGGGTCAATCTGATCTACTCAAAACTGAGAATTTGATGATTTTTTTCCTTATATGCATATCACCTGTAGCCCCCAAGTCTTAAGAGGAGAACATAGTGATAACTTAAGACTTTCTCCAATATAAGTGTTGCAACCTTGAAGAAAACCGGGTTATTCATCTCAATCATTAGTCATAAACTGAATATTCCACATATGTAGCCCCCAAGTGCCGGGTTGTCATGCTTGCAGCAACCTGGGACTTGTAATTGCCTTATGCTCATAAAAACTTCAACCAGTGTAGCCCCCAAGGGCCGGGTCATTATAATAATGAGCAGGGACTTTGTAAATATGATCATGTAAACTTTGACTAGCAACGTGTAGCCTCCAAGGGCCGGGTCAGTAAGATATTACCGAGCTGGGACTTTGTATATGATTCATTGATAATAACAACATATGATGTAATCTCCACCATGGGGCTTGAACCCACGTCCACAAGGTTAAGAGCTTTGTACTCTACCAACTGAGTAATGGATCTTTCAATATAATAGATTAAAGCTTGTGTACCTTGAATTTTCGACAGGAGCAATTGGTAGCCCCCAAGGGCCGGCTCATTTAGAATGTGATGAGTCGGATCTTCAATAAGTTGAGCAAAAAATGACTCCTCGAGTCATCTCCAATATGGTTCAAATATGACCAAGAAACTCCCCAATGAGCTCGGCAGTGTGCCGATCAAAAGGGTATCGACAGCTATGTTCTCTTTGGTTTGAATACGACCTATGTTTGAACAGGAAGCCCCCTAGTGATCATGAGAATATTTAACGACTCTGATTCGAATACGATCAGGGTCACACCAAAAGGGTTAAGCCAAATTCAAATACGATCAGCTCCCAATGGTCATTAAAGCAGGGTACCTATATCTGAGTTGTGCTTTGTAACAGACTCTCTTTGGTCCCTTTAATTTTTCCTGAGAACTCAAACTTTGCGAGAGATAACCTCTTTTTGAACCGGAAATCTGTAAACCGGATATTAAGAGCTTCAAAGCTTTATAAGATATAAATTTACCTTGAGCCGGACGTTTGAACCGGATTTGAGAGCTTCAAAACTTTGCGGGAGAAAAAATATCTCTTGAACCGGATTTAAAACCGGAATCTTTATTTGAACCGGCAATTTTCTGACGGCCTTTAAAGTTTCATCGATATGGTAGCAGCCTCCGGAACCGGGTTATCATTCCCTCCAACGACCCGGGGTTCCCGAGTCATGTCACTGTAGCCCCCGAGTCTCAAGATGACTCGAGGAGTTGGCTTGAGATTCTCCATATTTAACCGTGATACAAACCGGCATAACTTGTATATCATTGGTGTTGATAACACAATGTGTATCCACAGAAGGTTGAGGTGACTGCGGCGGGTTATAAATGATCTCTTATGAGCCGTGTCAGCAACTCGGCCAATGGTTCCTTCCAACTGGCTGTTTGAAGCTTTAACCAAACTGTAGTGATGGCGACTTGTGCGCATGTCCATTGAGCCGTCCAGGTGCAGACGGCGGCTGATAACATATGATAATTTGCCTCCAATTTGTTGGAAGAAAACCGGGCTTCCCAAGTAGTGACCTGCTCATACTCAATACACAGCTCATGCAGATAAGTGCTGCTCGGTGTGTTGATGTAGACCAGGCCGCGAGAGGCGGACGGAAAAGACGACCTCAGCATCAGAGGCGGCCTAGACAGACGAACCGGCCGCGGTGTTATAAACCGGCGCAGTCGGGCGAGTTAACCACTCCGTTTTGATGTAGTGAACACTTGTCCTGCATCAACAATATTGCAGACCTAGACAAAGATAAACTGCTCTTTGACAAAATAATATGTACCAATAAAATATATTTTAGATGGATATCACCTGATGTGCCAGGCCAGAAATAATCTGCCATGAAATTGATGATCGCTAGGTGAAGTTGAAGTCGCTCACGAGTGAACCGGCCACATCGTGGTAAACCGATGCGGACGGGTGAGTCGGCCGCGACGTTTGTAAGCTGGCGCGGACAGCGAGTCGGCCACGGCGTTTGTAAGCTAGCGCAGACACGTGAACCGGCCGCGAGGGCGGACGGGCGAGTCGTCCGTGGCGTTGTAAGACGGCGCGGACGGACGAGCCAATCACAGGGACGGTTCCGATGAGTTGAAGTAGTCCGGGCCGCAAGGGTGGCGGCTTGCGTGTCCATTTACCGGGAAACGAGGCACGGACGAACACCGGGCGCAATGTTGCAAGTACGTGCTCCGTACCCATGGTATAAACCACAATTGTCCTGCGTACAAAACATACAACAGGGCGGAGTAGTTTTTTGTCGAAGGAAATCAACATGTACCTAACAATATATGTAAGATAAATATCACCTGATTTTAGGTGACAGATGATCACCATATGGCATCCGTAGATAACCAAGAATTTTTGTGTTGATCCTCTCAAAGGCTTTGCGAGAGTTCGCAGTAGTTTGTATAATGTTCACTGCGTGCAAATTGTAGTATACTCTTTGGCCGTTTCAGAGGTGTGAAGGCCGTAGATGAAGTCGCTTTGGCCGGGGTGGCTCAATGGCAACTCGGTCGGGGCGACTCGCAACACTTGGAGGCCGGCGGTTTGGGAGGCTTGGGGGCCGGCGGCTCAAAGCAGCAGCGGCAGCACCCTAGGGTCGATGACGGTGGTAGAAGATGACCCAGTGCAGCGGCGGTTCAGAAGTGCAGCAGCGGCGACGGCAGGACCCAGTCCGGAGGCGCGACAATATCTTAATGCGGCGCGTGGAGGCGAGGCCGACTCCGTGTGACCGAGATCTCCTCCGGGTCATGCTTGGTTTGACCCATCAGTTTGACTAGTGCCTTCATACGTCATAGTGGATGATGGAGTAGTAGTTGATGACTAGATTTTGGTCTTTATGCACAAAGCAGCAGCGGCAGATCGTAGTGGAGGTGCAGCTGTAGCGCTCATAGAAGGAGCAGCAACGGCGAGGCGTGCAGGCTAACAGCAGCTTGGCCGTCTCGAGGCAGCAGCACAGCCATGGAGCAGCGTCGAGGTGTGGGCCGAGGCAGAGGAGGCACATCGGAGGCAGCCCCGGCTAATGGTGAAGGCGGTGATTTGGCGAGGGCGAGTCAGATGTCCGCTCGGCCGGCTCACAGGCAGAAGCTTGAGCATCGTAGGACAGGGCCGAATCTGCGGCCACGTCCCTGTCTTTCTCCGGGTCGTACTTTGACTCGGCAACCCCACGCCCTTTTCTTTCTTTCTCGAGTGCATCGCTGTTGATTGGACGGCTCTGTTCATATTTCCTTGTGCAGCCTGCCTCCATGTATGTATAGCTATCCGAGATAGCAATTCTGAGAATTAAACTAGCACTCAACCCACGTGAGCAGCATAGATCCTGTTTTGTCCTTTGTACGATAACATGCAGCAGTAGTTGGCACGATTGATGGACGTTCTATGACTTGGAAGTCGCCTATAGCGACAAAACACCTCGGGTCTGGGTGCGTCAGAAAAAACGTGTTGTAACAGGAAAACACGGCCTGGCGACTTGCGATTCAACTGCTCCCCAATCATACTGCAAAAAATTTCTCTTGCACTCCTGCTGGCCCCTGTGACGTGATCCTTGCATTGCTTGATCTCGAACACATCTCTAACTTGCGGCGGCGATAGTACATCCGACGCACTCTTAATCTTATGGAACGTAAACCTTCATCTGTCTACTCGCGAGCTCTTCGATCCCTGAAGAGATCCCTCCAAGAACTCAACACCACCGTGCGCCTAGCCCCACGGTGGGCGCCAACTGTCGTGGAATTAACACGTCAGATGTCCTAGGTGTAAGGACTTAGTCGTGAGGCCAGCGCATCTATGTAGTAGCTTGAGAGGGGTTGATTGGGATGAGAGACGCAGGGCGGATCAACGCACAAGACAAAGGTTTAGACAGCTTCGGGCCCCGGGAAACATCATCCGGTAACAACCCTACATGCTGTTTGAGGCTAGGTCTCATTATGATCACGGGAGAGTCGCCGGGAACCGGCTCTCGGTGTTTAGCCCTAGAGATTATTTCTTGTTGCCTGTCCTTCTTCGGGGAGCCCTGCCCCTCCTTATATAAGTTAGAGGGGCGGGTTACATGTGGAGTCCTAGTAGGACTAGGACTAGTCTATCTTCTCTTACAAGTTAATTACAAGTCCGGGTCTTGCTTCCCCGTAAAGGAAATATTCGTCACCCCTTCCTTCTTAAGCCGGCCCATCATAAATGTGAGCCGGCCTTCTGGGCCTTGGGCCTTGTTGTCCATCTGACCCGCCCGCCGGGTTACTAATGAGTCGCCAAGATCGGGCAGGTTATCTGTGAATCGCCAAGCTCCGGGCGGGTCACCAGTGAGTCGCCAATTCCGGCCGGGTCATACCGCGGGGTATATCCCCGACAAGACCCACAAATGAATACTGCAAATTAGGGGATCAGAGTGAACGATCTTTCATCTTGAACATGTGTGACTGTATGTGTTGGCTTCCTGATATGCTCCAAACCGAAGAAGAGAAAATTAAAGTTCTTGATGTGCCTCGTACAGTCGTTCTAGATCATGGTCTTGTAAGAACAGAATATTTAGAAGAGAAGCTCCAAGAATGAGAAAGAAGCAAAGGGGGGCCAGGAATGGCTCCCTCCATAGCTGAAGGAGAGCAGGTCAAAGGCTTCTCACTTGTTAGTGGGATCTTCTGTGAGTGGCACATGTGCTTATATTATTTTGCTAAAATGCTTTTCGGGAGAAACACATACAAGAGGCCACATAGCTTTTTACATAAATAATCGGGGGCCTTCAGAAAAATTCATACAGAAATAATCGTGGGTCTTCAGAATAAGTTGGGCGGCTGGTGGTAAGCTAATCTAGTGCGGCTGCCAACCGAGAACGACACTCTAGGTCAAGTTTCACAGTCCAAGAAGTGGCTGAAGTTGACCTAGAATGAATTGAATAGGCAGAATAATATTATCAAGGAAAGGACAGCCCCCATAGTTAACCCCCTTCTAATTTTCAGCACAGTAGTGACTAGATTGCATTCTGTTAACTGATCCATGATTCGGCACCATAATGTTGTTGGGTGTGTCTACCTTTCAATCAGCCTTAGCTAGTGTACTAGATCAAAGAAGGGTCCTTGCTAGTATTTTGAGGTGAAGTCATTCACCAACCTAAAAAACCTCTGTACTGAGCCATCACCATTCACTAGGAGTGCCTGGATATTCAGTATTCATGGAATATCCCATCCATGGCTCCTCTGGCCTCCCCCTCCTTCTACTCAGCCAAATCCATAAACTTCTTTCAATTTAATGCACTGGGATGCAAAACATTTACGTTTTCTTGGGAAAAAATACAATTATGAAGCATGCACAAAGTATATAGTAATCGCAGGATGAGAAAACTTAATCAGGGAAGGGAAAACCAGAGCCTGCTGTACCAGGTCAATGGAATCTTCCTATTGAATTAGTCCATGATATACTAGATGACAAACTTTTGACCTCACATTCTTCAACAATGACACTGAATACTCACCAACCTAAAAACCTCTACATCCAAGCACCACCACGAGTTAGGCAAAAAGTTCAAACTCCCATGCTCCTGCCAGCTTTGGGTAGTTGGGCATTCTTCCAAGCTCCCATCCATGGCTCCTCTCATCTTCCTCCTCCTACTCAGCCAAATCCTTATCTGCATAGCCGTTGATATCATCAACTCCACCTCGCTGTTGTCTGGGACGACATAGAGGATTGTATCCCAGGGCAAGGAATTCACCTTGGGATTCTACTCCCCGACACAAGGTAACACCACCTCCTCTTCCAGCTCCAACAGCTACTAATTAGCCATATGGTACAGCGACATACTGTCGGTGACGACGGCGACCTCCGACTTGCCGGTTTCCGACCCGGCCAGAGTTGCCTTGGCCATGGGCAGCGATGGCAACCTTGTCCTCTTTGACCACTCCAGGAACATGGAGCTATGGTCGACCAACGTGAGTGTAACCTCCAACTCCACCATGGCCGTCATCAGGGACACCGGTAGCCTCGACGTCACCGACGCGTCGAATTCATCGATAATTTATTGGCGGAGCATAGACCATCCAACAAACACCTGGCTTCCAGGGGGAAAGCTCGGGATGAACAAGATCACCGGTGTGATCCAGAGGCTTGTTCCTTGGAAGAACATGGCAGATCCGTCTCCAGGGCTGTTCACGCTGGAGCTGGACCCAAACGGCACGCTACAGTTTTTCATCCGGTGGAATCTGTCCATAACCTATTGGTCCAGTGGCCCTTGGAACGGCCATAACTTTACCCTTGCACCGGAGATGACAATCGGTCTCACATTCGACATCCCATTCATCAACAATGACATTGAAGGCTACCTCTTCTACTCGCTGAGCGACGTGGGCGGGCAGATCAAGGAGTAAATAGCATAAAACTACTAGTTTACAGGCTATGGTTCCAAAAAACTACCACTTTTTAATTTTTCTCAGAAAGCTACCGAACGCGCGGTCCGCTGTTTCAAAAAACCCAAACCCGCGGTGACTAGCGATTTAACCCGTTTCCTGACGGACCAGGCCCATCTGTCAGCCCACGTGGCCACGCGCGCTCACGGCGCGGCCGTTAACGGCCGTTAGCCGACCGGCCCGGTCGGAACTGGGGTAAATATACCCGCTCGGTCGGTCGGGCACACCCGCTCGCACACTCTCTCGTGCTCGCTCGCTCACTCCCCTGCTCTCACTCCCCTGCTCCAGTACGAGCTCGCCGCCGCTCGCCGTCTTCGAGGCCAGTGGCCGTCGACCTCCTTGCCGCAATGCCTTCCTGGAACGACGAGGAAACCAGCTCGGAGGAGGAGTGCGAGGTTGTCAACATGGACATGGGACTTATGGTAAGTTCTTTGCCACCTAGGGTTAGGGTTAGGTGCTAGTAGCCCTAGGCTACAGCCATGGATGTTGCTGAGTGTAGTGTTGTTGTTGTGTGTGTGATACTGTTCTTGATTAGTGAGGGTGGGGTTTGATTGTAGGATTGAGGTAACCTAGGGTTCATCTGTGTACAGTGTTAGGGTTCATGCTGATTTGGAGATTTTTTAGTGATCAGGTTTAAAGAACAGTGCTTGTTGATTCTGGTATTGAGTGGAGATTGAAACCAGTGTTTGTTGGTTATTATGGTTGCAGGAGGAACCAGACACCACTGTGGAGTCCCTTTTCTGTGGCCAACTTGAGCTTGCTCATCCCAAGTGCATTCTGCACCAACTGAGGCCTATTAAGCGTGTTGCTTTTGAAGGGCCTATAACAGGAAGGCGTTTCTATGGCTGCCCAGTCCAGGTTAGATGCCAATAAACATTTCTGCTATGTATGTTCACTAATGTTTGATATGATGCAGCACTTTGTTTGATATGACAGTCACATATGTAATAACTTATCATATCTCATTTATGTTATTCATTGTTAGAAATTATGAAGTCTATACAAGTTAATCATGGAACTGAAATAAGCTCCTAGTCCATTTGTAATAACTTATCACATTTATAAATGCAGGAAAATGGTGTGAATTGTGGTGTTGTAGAGTGGGTTGATGGGCCTTGGCCAACTGTTCTCCAGAGATGTCTGTGCAAGCTATGGGAGATGTTCCATGAGCAGAACTTTGGAAGGGTACAGGACAAGCAAAAGTTTGAGAAGGAGTTGGCCAGGCTTAAGAGTGAACATGAAAGGGAGTTGGCCAAGCTTAGGACTGAAAATGACAAGCTTTGCATTGAGTACACCAAGCTTGTTGATGATGTATCCAAGATGTTTGATTGGCAGGATGGTAGGGTGGACAAGAAGGTGTACCAGAAACAAGTGGAGGAGGAAGAACTTGAGAAGAAGAAGAAGGAGCTAGAGGAGAAAGCTATGTTGGAGGTGAAGATGGAAAAGCTCAAACTTGCAAAAGAGCAGAGGTGCATTTTGCAGAGCCAAGCTGATATCATCAAGAACACGAGGAAGGCTATGAAGGCTGTTGAAGTTGACAGAGATGTTCTTAAGAAGGAGAAGGCAAAGCTTGAGCTTGTTGTTGCTGAGCTGCTGAAAGAAGGGTATGGCAGCAAGGAGAAGTTAGAGCAAATCAAGGCCATCCTTGAATCTTGAAGCTTGATCTTGGTGAAGTAAGTACATCAAAAGGCCTTTATATAAGGATGTGGCCTGGCATGACTGCAAGTGATTATGGGTGTACATTTTGGGGAAATGTGAAGTTTAACCTAGTGCAAGAACCTTATTTCCTATGTTGTTAAGTTGTAATGGATCACCTATGGTATTAAGTGTTGTAATGGATCTCCTATGCTATTAAGTAGTGGAAATGGATCTCTTATGCTACTAAGTTGTGGAAATGTAGAATGTATGCTACTAAGTGTTCAACTTGATCTTATATCTTTTATATGTTATTTGTTAGCCTACTAATATTATTTCTGTGTGTAATTGGGCTTAGTGGCCCACTAGTCTTTGACCAAATGCAACCCTAGGCCTACTAAACCCAACCCCATCCATCTGTCAATATAAACCCCTCCCCACCCCCACCCTTTCCCAGTTACTCCACCAGCCGCCACCCAAAAGAAAACCACGGATGGATCCTGACATGGGAGATGTCATAGAGGAAGAGGGGGAGGCTGTGGAGGTTAGGACAGCAGCAGCAGCACAGAGGAGGAGGAGGAGGAGGCGCAGGCAGAGGGCACTAGAGGCGGCCCAGGATGAGCAGCAAGAGGAGTTCAACCGCCGACTCTCCGAACTGGAGAAGTGCAATGATGAGAACTAGAGCTGGTTTTCACTGGCGGCAGGGGAAGGTCATTCATGGAGATCATTAGGTGGGCAAGGATGAGGGCAGTCATGGCTCCTCATCCAGCAACTAGGGCCAAGTGGGTCCGTTTCTTTGAGCGCTATGACTGATATGTTCAATCTCATCTCATCCATCTATATACCTATCTATCTATCTTGCTATCTATCTTTCTAGCTATCTGTAAGTCAATTTGAGAGAGAGTTTTGGTAGTATTTGTGAGATTTGGATGTAATCTATGAGACTATCTTTCTATCTATGTAACATTTGGATGTTTCTGAATAAATGTATGCATTTGGTCAGTTATGTATATCTCAGTATCTTATAATGCACTTGGTCAGCAGCACCATCAATTTATCAAGTGTTGAATCCACATGTAGATAACAGTTGCAGATGAATTGAAGTTGCAGACAAGTGCAGAATCCACATAAAGTACCATATTACAAACCAAATCAAACAGTGCAGTATCAAGTACTTAGTGAGGCAGTGTTATGACAAACCAAATCAAACAGTGCACTTGCATACATAACCTAGGATAACAGAGGAGTTCAACCACTTCAGCTAGTTACCACTTGCATAAAAGTAATCTTTCAGCCTCCCAGATGGCTTCCTGACCCTCTTTGACCCATCCTGCACAACACTTGTAGCAGATTGTCTAGGAGCAATGAAAGATCCATTGCCAGCTCTATTGGCAGCAGCTGACTTGGTGTTCTTTGCTGGAGAAGACCTTGATGACCATGCGTTCTTTGCTGGAGAAGACCTTGATCCATTGGCAGAAATAGTTGTGTTAGGTGGTACTAGTGTTGAAGAAGAGGTGTTAGGCCTGCTCTTCTTGAGAGGTGGTGGTACTGCTGTTGTAGCTGGAGCTGCCCTTTTCCTTGACCTAGAAGTTGTCTGTGTTGACACACTTGTTATTGGAGGAGGAGTTGGTGCAGGTGCAGAGGCAGCAGGTACCCTTGGTGGCCTTTGTGCAGTTGCAGCCATTGAAGAACCAGCCTCAGAGTAGTTTGCTCTATTTTCCTACACAACAATATTAGTTAGAACTATTTTCCTACAAATGAAATGAATGTAACAATGCAATGAATGTAACAATGGAATGAATGGACATACCTGGTGCTTGTTCAGCCTCATCTGGAACTTAGGTTTCAAAGGGACACCACAATTGTTGATCCTGTGCCCTTGCTTCTTGCAGTTGCTGCATGTCACTGTACCAATCCTAGAAGTATCCTTTTTAGCTGGCACCTCAAACAGGCCTTTCCTCCTGGCAGTTTGTTTTTTACCTTTCTTTTCTCTAAAAAACAGGGGGAGAAATATCATCACCAGGTGTATGAGGCCAATGGTCAGGACCTGGCACAGGGAATATTATGTGCTTATATGTTTCACAATACATGGGTTTCTTGAAGAAAGCAGAAACATAGTCTTCAGGGTGTATCTTCACTTTCTGCATTGCAGCAATGGCATGACTACAGGGGACAGCTGTCATGTCCCACCTCCTACAGTCACAGGTCTCATTGTTCAAATTAACACAATATGTGTTTTCAGAGCTACTAGTGACCTGCCATATGCCTGGCCCTGCCATGTATGCTTCACAATATTTAGCCCATTTCTTCCCCTCTTCTAAAATCTCTGAATGAGTAGGTGTGATTTCCCATCTGCATGTCTCTGTCTTCTCTCTGATCTTCTGAAACTTAATCATCAGCTTTGTTCTTATGCCCTCTAACATAGTCCTGATTGGTTTCTTCCTAACATCCAATATCATTCTATTGAAAACCTCACTAAGGTTGTTTACTAACAGGTCTGTTTTGCACACAGTGTCCATTTTATACCTAGCCCATGTATGCTCTGGTATCTGTGACAACCACTGCCAAGCTTCTAAACTTTCTTTTTTCAAATTCTCCATGCCTAAATCATGTCCATGTTTGGTAAAGGAATAGGCAGCCTGATCTAAATGTTTCTTAAGTTCCTCTCCTCTGAAACCAGCAGATTGAAAATTGGCATAAATATGTCTAAGACAAAACCTTTGTGGAGAGTCAGGGAATACATCATCTATTGCATTCAACAATCCCTGTTCAATGTAGTGTAATCTTAAGTGTTACTACTGAATAACATTTTACTCATGGCAAATGTAAAGGCAAATGTAAAGACTAGGTTCAGAAAAATACCTTCTGCCTGTCAGACATAATTGTGTATTTGCCAAACTTATTGCCAGTTCCAATGACTGTTCTCAACTGTGTGAGAAACCATGTCCAACTGTCTGTCTCTTCCTTATCAACAACACCAAAAGCTATTGGGAAGATGTTATTGTTGCCATCCCTCCCTGTAGCTGCCAATATCTGCTGACCAGTGCTTAGCTTGATGAAGCAACCATCCAGACCTGCTAACATGATAACATGAGTGCCTAAGTACATCAATGTTTAAAAATCATATAAATTTCTGAATACTTACCTATAAATGGCCTGCATCCATTCAGAAAACCCTCCTTGCATGCAAACAAGCAGTAAAACATATAGTGAAACCTTGGGGTAGGAGCTGGGTTAAGTGGGTCCTCATGTGTTGTTACTATGCACCTACTGCCAGGGTTAGTATCTAGCACACACTGCAGGTTGTCCCTTATTCTGTGATACTGGAGTTTGTGATCTCCTTGCACAACCTCAACTGCTTGCTTCCTTGCCCTATATGCCAAGCTTTTAGGCACATGCACACCAAACTTCTTCTTTGTGTATGACATAATTGTGTCAACACCAGCTCCAGGGTTGGATCTGACTGTATCCTCACAAACCTTAGCAACCCAACTGACTGTCACCTTTGTGTTCTCTCCACTTGCTCCACAAGTGTGATCCAGGTTCATCTTCTTGATACTGAAAGTTGCCTCATGAGCTATCTTGGAGGCAACTATGTAAAACTCACAACCATGTTTTCTCTCAGAGCACCAAGCAATAACCCTAGTTGGTTCATTTCTGTGATACTCAAAATTCCTAAGAGTCCTCACATGAAAATTTCTAAGTGCTTCTCTGAACTCAACTACATTTTCAAAGCACAAATGCATTGAAAACTGCTCATGTGCATCAGGCCTTTTTGGATCATACCATCTCCTCTCCTTCTTCTGCTTCTTCCTACTCTTTCTTCCAGATGGCAGCCTTGGTGCATCCTCTTCATCACTTATGCCAAAATCACCTGGAAAACAGTACTCATCAGCTTCAGGGACATAATCTTCAAACTTGTTGTGCTCAGGCTCACTGTGAGACTTGCTAGTTGGGCCAGGTTTTCTAACTGGCTTAAGCTTTTTGGATGCTTTTGTAGTTACAGCAGCAGGATCCACTACTTCTTCATCTTCAGAAACTATTGGTTCTTCCTCCCAAAACTCAGAAGGTTCTGAGTTAGCTGCACAATAGTGCTCTGCAGTATCAGTGCCAGCCTCATCTTCACCCCTACACCAAGCTTTGTAAGAAATTTTCTCCCCTCTGTAATCACCCCTAAAGAACTCAAAATCTGAAGATGATTTGTCATCTTCAACTTCATCTTCTTCCTCTGGTACATCTTCTTCTTCTTCATCTGCTTCTTCTTCTACATCTTCTTCTTCCACAACTGTTTTCCCCTTGTTCAAATTGCTGCTTTGCTGTGTGTTCATGTAGGGCTCATCAGGGGTTAAAGATGGCAAGATAGCATTAGAGGCAGGGTACAGAACACCTTCTTGTGAAACTCTGTAAACAACAGGTTCACCAACATGATCAATGGGGATTTGTTCCTCATCAGCTGGGCTTGGATCAGTAGCTTTTCTGACACTGATGTTCAGTACCTTCTTATCAACAAATAAGTCAAGCATTTCCTCTAATGCCTCCTCAGTATCCAGGGCCTCCACACCCTCCAGCCCCTTTCCCTCTTCCTTTACATAAGTCATAAATGCATCCATGCCATAGCCCTCCAACTCAACCAATGCTAATATGGTCAGATAACTGATATCTGAGGAAACTGAATACTTTTTCTCCATATTATCTATTCCTTGAAAATGTAGCCTCAAGTCCCAAATCTCATCATCTAAGCTGTAGGATTAAATTGACAAACAATTATTTTTTAAGTCACCGAACATTACTGAACTTTCTTCAGATATCAAGAACATCTATGCACTGACCAAATGAACTAACCAAATGCACTTTCTTCTACACTGACTTAACCAATAAAATACAGTAGCATGCCAAGAACAAACAAATACTAACCCTAGTTCTAATTTGAACTAAAGCACACGGAAATTTAACTAAAGGACCAGTGCTTACCTCACTCCACCAAAGGACGACGCCCAATGGTGGCCGCCTGCTGGATCAGTGTGGATGCGCTTCGCCACTGCCCTAGCCGCGCGGACTTTCGGATCTGAGCTCGCCGGATCCACATGAGCTGCGGGCGGTGATGGCTGCTGCGACCGCTGCGCCGGGAAGCTCGAGCTGCCTAGCCATTTGTCCACCTCTGAGTGTCCACCGCCCTCCTGGCCGGTGCCGCCTTGCCTCAATAGCTCGCCGCCGACGACATTTGGCTGCGCCGCCGCCATCGCCCACCTAGGTCACCGCGGGGGAGAGGAGGGGGAGTGAGAGAGTGTGTGGCCGACCGCCCACTTTGGTTCCGACCGGACCCGGGTCGGCTAACGGCCGTTAACGGCCGCGCCGTGAGCGCCCGTGGCCACGTGGGCTGACAGATGGGCCCAGTCCGTCAGGAAAACGGTTAAAACGCTAGTCACCGCAGGTTTGGGTTTTTTGAAACAGCGGACCGCGCGTTCGGTAGCTTTCTGAGAAAAATTAAAAAGTGGTAGTTTTTTGGAACCATAGCCTGTAAACTAGTAGTTTTATGCTATTTACTCCAGATCAAGCATCTGTCATGGATGGATTCCTCGCAGCAGTGGATGTTAGTCTGGGCCCAGCCACCGATCCAGTGCGAGGTTTTATGCGCTTTGTGGGGCATACGACAGCTGCAACCTCAATGCCCTGACGCACTGCAGCTTTTTTTTGAGAATCTGACGCACTGCAGCTGTGTCAAGGGGTTCAGTCAGAAGGTCGAAATCACTAACTAAGAAGTACTCGTTGCAAAGAACACTCCACCTTCCCAGGTCACGACAAGTGGGCGCACATGCAGCGCGCCACTTGTCGCAACCTGGGAGTTTTCCCTTTTTCGTAGATCCGTTTATTCAACACGTTTTATCTCTTAAACCGTGCGTCCAAATCTCAAACCGTTTTCACCATTGAATTCCTCGCGTCGAGATCTTCAAAACTAGATCCCATGTTGATAGATTTTGACGAACTTTTTTTTCACGAAAAACCCGGACGAAAAAACCAAACCGGGAGCACGGTTTTTTCCCTTTCCGAAAGAGGCACGCCCGTGCCTCTCGCGAAATTACAACCGTACCTCTCGTGGAAGCAAAACCGTGACTCTCGTGGAAGGAAAAAAAACAGAAAACGCGTTTTTTTTTTCCTTTCCGAAAGAGGCACGCCTGTGACTCTCGCGAAAGCACAACCGTGCCTCTGGCGAAAGCAAAACCACGACTCTTGCGAAAGAAAGAAAACAGAAAACGCGTATTTTTTTCCGTGACTCTCGTGAAAGCACAACCGTGCCTCTCGCGGAAGCAAAACCGTGACTCTCGCGAAAGAAAAAAAACAGAAAACGCGTTTTGTTTTTCCCTTTTCGAGAGGCACGGCCGTGACTCTCGCGAAAGCACAACCGTGCCTCTTGCGAAAGTAAAACCGTGACTCTCGCGAAAAAAAAGGCACGGCCATGACTCTCGCTAAAGCACAACCGTGCCTCTCGCGGGAGAAAAACCGTGACTTTTCGCGAAAGAAAAAAAACGCGTTTTTTCGCACAATTTTTTTTTTGTCAAAAAGCTAAGGAAGACCGGCGGAAAACCAAAACCTCGAAAAAAAAGAAGAAAAAACCGTTTAAAAAGCCGAAAACGCGTGCAAAAAATAAAAAAATAAATCCGGAGGGAGCGTCCAGAACACGACACGTGACGAATGGCTGAGAGCGCGCCAAGTGGCACTGATCGTTGCGAGACTCCCGAAGAAACGCTCGTTAACTAGTTGCTCTCCCCAGAAGGTTCAGAGTGACTGGGACCTCCAGGATTACAGCGGCGGGTGCAAGAGGCCACCAAAGCCCAAGGAACTCCAGATAAAGGCCCGTTGAGAAAAGAGCCCAACAAAGCCGCCCACTTACAGAGCCCGCGCAGATCACAGCCGTCCGATGAAGCACTAGGGTTTCACCCCGGGTATATAATTCATCCCCACGACCCCTCCTCCAAAACCTTAGACGCGAACGCCCTCCTCCTCCCCTCCTGCCCCCGAGCGCCGCCGCCGCCGCCGCCGCCGACTGCAGCCATGGTAAGCGTCTCCCCCCTCCCATCTCCGCCCTCCTCCTTCTCCTCTCGCGGATCCCGCCTCGTATGCTGACGTTCGTGATCCTTCTCTGGCCGCAGTCGCTGATCGCGGGTGAGGAGTTCCAGCACATCCTGCGTGTGCTCAACACCAACGTCGACGGTAAGCAGAAGATCATGTTCGCGCTGACCTCCATCAAGGGTGTGGGCCGCCGCTTCTCCAACATCGTCTGCAAGAAGGCCGACATCGACATGAACAAGAGGTGAGGAACACCGTCCGTCCCCCTTTCTCGCCAGATCTCGTCGCGGTCGGTGTGGTGCTGAGCCGTGCGCTGTGCTCTGTGGTGGGCGTGCAGGGCCGGAGAGCTTTCCTCGGAGGAGATGGACCGCCTGATGGCGGTGGTGCACAACCCGCGCCAGTTCAAGGTGCCGGACTGGTTCCTCAACAGGAAGAAGGACTACAAGGACGGCAGGTTCTCCCAGGTCGTGTCCAACGCCGTGGACATGAAGCTCAGGGATGACCTTGAGAGGCTCAAGAAGATCAGGTATAAACTCCTCCCCCTCTTGTTTGTTTTGGCTTCATACTGTTTACTGGTTGATCGATGATTATGCGCTAGGTTCAACTGGTTATGATGCTGTTAACTAACATCTTGCACATGCTTTAGTAGCTGCAGTAGTTGATATCTCATCCAGTACTTTACAGTCTAGTCTTGGGATTGGCATAGTGGGTTTCTCTAAGCAGATCTTCGGACATTAGAATGCCTGAAACGCGTTTATTCTGTTGTTCTTGATGTGCATAGTGTTTTTCTGGTAGCATGTGCTGACTTCATCTGCTTCATTCTGTAGTGGTTTATCCTGTGAAATAGGCCTAACCTAGTCCAGCGTTAGCTTGTGTAGATCGGAATTAATGTTTCTTTTCTGCAAAAATACAATGTCATATGTCTGTATTTACTCTTATTAACGAGAAGCCCTGCTCTCAAGTTATAAAGGCAAGTAGCAGTTTTGGTTACAAAAGTTCAGTTTGGTCAATCTGTTAGGACTAGCCTGTCTATTACTTGTACATATTCATCTGTATCCTTCTGGTGTACCTTGTATGTGACCCAGTAGTTCTGTATAGCAATGCTTTGTTTCCAAGAGATGTATGGTGATGCCTGATTCCTTTAGACTAAACTGTTGCAGTAGCCTTGTCCTAGTGCATAGATGCGTGAGTAATCACTTATGCTTGAAACCCTCCTCTTTTCCAGGAACCATCGTGGTCTGCGTCACTACTGGGGCGTGCGTGTCCGTGGTCAGCACACCAAGACTACCGGCAGGAGAGGAAAGACTGTTGGTGTCTCCAAGAAGCGATAAGCTGCTTCACAACGATCCCCCATAGCTTTTCTACTACTGTGTTGGTCCATTTCCAGAATCTTAAGGAGTGTTCTTGTTTAGACGATTACCTTGGATGATGTTTTGCCCTAGATAATGTCTTTGTTCTGGAACCTTTAATATATTGTATCTTGAATTCCTTCTTGAACTCTTTGAGAGTTTGTTTTGCCATGGGCTTTAGTCATTTCAATGGTTGGCAAGAGCTCGTCTATTCTTATGCATTTATGTGCATTACAGGTTTGTTGGCTAATTGAATCCTGTTTTTTTTTTGGGTGTGCCCGGTCTATTGCCAGGTTTGTTGGTGTAATTCGTTCACTGAACTGTTAACATAGGTTGGCCTAATTAGGTGTCGTTGCTTATCTGCTTAACTAATGAAAGGCTTAGATTTTTGCATTTTTGTTTATGAATACAACATTTCCGTCATTATTATTATTGTCACGATGTTGAGTCTGATTGGTGCGCTCTTGTTTGCCATGTTGTCAAATATGCAATTCTGACTTCCAACCCTAAAATAATTTAGGTTTGACTTATATAGACCTTGTTTATGGTTCCGGTGATGAAAAACCTGTTAAATCATACCATCTTTCGGGACTGATTGGTTGCTATGCGTCCATGCTGTCATTCTGCAATTCTGAGGACAAATTATGTTGAAGACCCCCTTTATTAGTTGATCCTTTTGTTTTATGTATCTGTGGGGCTTGATTTTTTCCAGGGGCAGACTTTATGGGGATGAGTCGCTTCCCCTACTTTTAATTGTGAGGGGCAGCGAATAACATTCTCCAAAATTGCTCCTGCTTATCATTATATGTTTATGACTTTTAGTTGGCCCTTTTTTATTCAGTTAAGTTCCCGAGTCCAGTGATGCCACATCTTTGAGACCTGACTTTTCTTCCTTGATGAAAATCATAAGCATAATCCCTGAGGTCTACTGATTCGACCTTCTGTTATTCCTTGATCCTCTTTCTTCACTCTTGATTGACTATTCTTTTGCTTGATGGAGGTGCATTTGCTTCTTACCGTTCAACAATCAATCTCCATTCTACTTAACTACTGGAAATCTTGAGTATGGAAGAGCTGAGGATACCGCAGTTCAATTTTTCTTTCCTAGTCTGTTTGTGGATTGCAGATTGTTGTTCATGCATCCTTGTGATCACCTGTGCTGGTAAAATAAAGTGATCTGATTCATGTGTTGATGAGATATTATCACCTAGAGGGAAGCAACGATATACCTGATATTGTTCGTTTGTGTTTATTTTTTGTTATTTTGTCCTTGTTTTGGGCTCCTGATGACTGTATATGATGTTGAAAACCGTCTGAAGATGATCGAACTAAATATTTTTGTTCTTGTTCCCGCCCTGAAACAATTGATTTTGTTGTTTATCTCATGTTTTCTGACGTTGAAAACTGTCCGATGATGATCAATTTAAATACTTCCGTTCTTCTGATGTGCTATTTTGTGGTGTGGTGCGGAATCAATTTGGAGACCTGAACTGAGGAAATGCTTCATTATATCTTCCCTCCCAAAACAACATTTTTTGGTGCGCATTCATTACCAATTCCTGAGGATGATTTTTGTTCCTCGTGGTAATTAGTCTCGGACGCTACATGCGATTCTCTAATGTGTGGTATATCCTGATTGGTGGCGTCCTCTGTGCCAGCTTATCCTGGAAACGCCACATACATTCACATGCCGTCCTCTATTTTTTTTTCTTTGTCTTTCTGGATCTAAATGTGCCGGCCGTGATAGATTGTACGAGCATTTGATTTTTATTGTTTTTTCGAACTGATAAATATGGATGTGGATGATGAGATCACAAGTAAAAATACAGTTATTCCTGTCTTACTTCCTCGGAAGGGTGCTGAGAATACTTTTAAGGATGCGTCTGGCTAGCGGCCGTTGGCCTGGTAGCGCTCGCGAGCGGCCGGAAAAGGTAACTTTTTGTCCCCACTGTTTCCATAAAGGAAACTTTGTTCCGACCCCTAAAATCCATGAAGAATCAGAAAACAAAGGCCAATCGGTATCACATGATAGCCCACTAACTCCCGAAGCCTCCATGCACCCCTCGCCCACACTTCCTTCTCCACAGGGCTCCTTCTTTTCAACGAAAGAAAGGGTCCTAGCCTGGATCCAAAACAGAGCTATAATGGCAAAGCAATGAACGCAAGAACGGAAGTGGTAAAGAAGAGGGAGGAGAGAGGCGTACCAGGCAGTCTCCATCAGGTAGCCAGCTTGTGACCGTCGTTCAACATTATTTGCTTCATTACTCTCATTTCCTTGAACAATATCTTGGGGTTTGCAAAAAAAAGGTAGAGGTGATTAGTTATCATTACATACAAATATTTGTTCTCTGGAAAACTAGATTAAAAAGTTGAGGATGGTAACTTGATATCCTGTTTGTTCTGCAACTAGAAATACTTGTGATGATAACTAATGAGATATTCTTGTGCGACTAGAAATGCTGATGATGTCAACTAATGAGATATTTTTGTGCAATTAGAGAGGCTGAGGATGTCAACTACTTGGATAATGTTGTCCAACTAGAATTGCAGAGGGTGCCAACTAAATAGATACTCTTCTGCAACTAGAAAGCCTGAGGGTGCCAATCATTAGATACTATTGGGCAATCCTCAAATTTTTCAAGTGTTGGCGCCGCCTCTGGCAGCGCTGCTTTTCTTCTACCTCGAGCTGCCTCCCACAACTCTATTTGGGTTCCTCTCTTCTTCTCTTCTATGGTTTCTCTCAAGAACACACACACACATGGTGAAACTGCACACACACGCATGTATAACAAGGAAGAAAAACAACTAACTTTGCCGAGAGGTACTCTTTCTTGGCAACCACAAGTGCTACATCTTTTCTCTTGAGCCCTCACGGCCTCTATTTTCTCATTGCTCAGTGTGACATATATATACATAGACTGTTGGCCATCACGCACAACCTGGCCGGGCCACTAAGTCACGCACGAACTAACAGGCCGCCATGCTCGGCCATTAACAAACTAATCCATGCATGCACTACCACACCCACTAACTGGCCTTATCCTACTCCAGGCATCTCTGCAGGATCCTAACGACTATGCATCTAACCCCCTCAACATGCAGAACTACATGCACGGCCAGTACTTGGGCAGCCTCATGAACGGCCATAGACCGAACCAAACTAGCATGTATACAACTGATAATGACTTGCCGGATCGCCCGGTTCAACCTCTTCATGCAGCCCGTCACGCTCCAGCCTCTCACGCACTTGCCGCATCACACGGCCATGCTGCCTCGCGTAGCACTGCAGCCTCACGCTGCCATCGGCATCTCGCCGTGCTCGCCGTATCGCACGGCAGCCCAACATCTCGCCTCCTCTGCATGCTGAGCTGAAGCTTCACGGGACAAACATCAACCTACACTAGACTACATGCTAAACGAAAATACAACGCAGATACATAATCAAGATTAATCCTAACATTAAGATGGGATTAATCTGAATTCTTGTGCAACTAGAGAGGCTGAAGATGTCAACTACTTGGATAATGTTGTCCAACTAGAATCGTAGAGGGTGCCAACTAAATAGATACTCTTCTGCAACTAGAAAACTTGAGGGTGCCAAGTCACTAGATACTGTTGGGCAATCCCTCAAAAAATTTAAGATGGGATTAATCTGAATTCTTGTGCAACTAGAGAGGCTGAGGATGTCAACTACTTGGATACTGTTGTCCAACTAGAATTGCTGAGGGTGCCAACTAAATAAATACTCTTCTGCAACTAGAAAACCTGAGGGTGCCAAGTCGTTAGATACTGTTGGGCAATCCTCAATTTTTTTAGATGGGACTAATCTGAGTTCTTGTGCAACTAGAGAAGCTGAGGATGTCAACTAGTTGTATATTGTTGTGCAACTAGAATTACTGAGGTTGCCAACTAATTAGATACTATTCTGCAACTAGAAAGTCTGAGGATGCCAAGTCATTACATACTCTTGGGACAATTCTAAAAAACTTGAAGATGCAACGTTGAGCAACTGAGAAAGTTCAGCATGCCAATGCTTAATTAGTCCTTCTGCAACTATGTATGAAAATTAATACACTTGGTTGCCTATATGTGGAGTAAAAAATATCCCTGGTGGAATTTTATGTTACCTCAGCGGCTGCTGCAGAAGAATACCATCGACTGTGCAACTGGTTAGCCTTCACTGTGCAACTTCATAAGTTGGCTAGCCAACTGAGACATGTATATGTGTCATCCAACTACATTTGCGTTCATGTGCAACTATTACAACAAACTAGCCAACTGGTTACTTATATGCATGCGACTTATGAGAAAACAAAGAAACCACACGGATGCATTTACGAGAAAAAGAGGTCAATAATGTAATGAAGCTCTACAGAGAGTATCATGTTTAACGAGACAATTGCAGTCTAGGCAAGAATAGATGGATCAAATAAGGATCATGAACCATACCAGTAGTGACAAAATCTGAACAGCTCACCGTGAAAATCCAACTCAAACCCACCACTATAATCCTAACCGCCGTACAAACCCACCACTCATCCTAGTCGACGTAGCTCCTTGAGAAAGATGCCGAAACTCCTGTATAGATCAACACTCCAATCATCAACGTTCCAAGCATCATACCGGAGATTGACTAGTAGGATCACAAAAGTGATGCATCTGTACATGAATTTGACTGCATTTCCTGAAAAAATACCTAGAAGAGGTTGAGTTAACAATATGTGAGAATGAAAATGTTGTTAATATTTCAGTACTAGTACTATTTGGGTAAGGTAGCAGACTAGACAAGCATATGTGGAGGTGAATTAGATGTCTGAATAAAAATTGTCAATAACATGTAGATGAACTGCACAGACATCAAAAATCTGATTGCTCCCATCAATATCCGGCAGATTAGACTATAGTTGTTACACTACAAATTTGTATTTTCTACTCCAGCTGCCATAGAAAACCCAAGTTGAATCAACATTGCAA
The DNA here is from genome assembly GCF_018294505.1 of Triticum aestivum. Taxonomy (NCBI): domain Eukaryota; kingdom Viridiplantae; phylum Streptophyta; class Magnoliopsida; order Poales; family Poaceae; genus Triticum; species Triticum aestivum. The sequence continues at coordinate 497,241,172 of NC_057808.1, read as the reverse complement.
TTAAATTTCCCGTGTCCAGACTACTAAATATATGAACTTTCCAAAGTAAATTTATGAAGTAGGAAAATGACAGAGTATTAACCAGATTTAGATCCAACAATATTCATTCCTATAAATCCAAACAAGTTCACGGCTGAATCCTCTCGAAGAGAGAGAGAGAGAGAGAGAGAGAGAGAGAGAGATCAGAGGTTGCTTGGGGGGGGGGGGATAAATCAGTGGAGAGAAGGAAGGGGAATACTACCTGCATGTGATGGGCACTTGAGTAGGCGATGGAGCCCTCACGGCTAAGTGCGAGGATTCACAGCTGTGCGCAGCCGCGGAGCGGCGTGTGCCCATCGCAGAAGATGAGTCGCGGCGGCGCCGGAGGTTGGGGATTGCTTCCTGCGGCGGCTCATGGTGGCGCCCTGGAGGGAAAGATGCGAGGCCTGCTGGGGTGGCGATGGGCAATCGCGACGGCGAGTTGGCGTTGTCAGGAGGCGGCGCGAGGGAGGACCGGAGGAGGCGGGGTGCACAGCGGCGGTGGTTAGTGGAGGAAGAAGGTCGTGCTGCTCGGGAGTGGAGAAGATTTTCCTTTTTTCTTTTAGTGGAGAGATGGACTGAGCGTGTGAGGTCGCTGTCCGCTGTCGCGTAGCGCCGCCGCTCGGTGTCGCGAAACAGTGCGCGTGCACTTTTAAGATTTTAGGTACTTTTAATCTGACACGATTACTTCCATCATCTTGTGCAGCATGATTTGGCTTGGATTGCGAGTATGAAGAAGAAAATCATTCGGATTCCCATTGATTTGTAATAAACATGAGATCTTCAACCAGCTACTTCTGACTCGTCATACAATCTGCCATCAATCACAAGTAAAAAATGCAGTTATCCCTGTCTTACTTCCTCGAAAGGGTGCTGAGAATACTTTGAATCTGACACAGATTACTCCTAGTATGTACATATGCTGAGAATACTTTGAATCTCTGTGCACTGTTATTTTTCTAGTAGTACCTGTGTAGAAGATTTTGGCCGGTGATGCAATGCATTTTTTGCTGAACAAACACATTGAATTGTCACGAACAGTTTTGTGAGAGGAGACTGATGAGCAGCTTTGACCTAGTCTTTCGGATCAGTCTAGTTGCCTTCAGTTCTCCAATGCCCTCGGTACTCCTAGTTAAGTGAAGATTTCAGCCTTCAGCCAAGAGAAGCCCAACTGGATAAGTACAGGGTTATGCCCATGATGATTAGCTACATGTTGGAATTACTGTCAGATTTTTAAGTGGCGAAAATTTATGCAGTTTTCTGAGGTTTTAACAGATGAAAGCATTGTTCTCTTAGCTACAAGTATGATTTCACTGTTTGTTTCATCAGAAACAATCTGGGATGGAAGGATTCCAACCTCCGAGTAACGGGACCAAAACCAGCTGCCTTACCACTTGGCCACGCCCCATTTTGGGTTTTAGACTTTTGGGGATAGTTGCTTCCCCAGCGAATAACATTCTCCAAAATTGCCTGATTTTAATTTATCCTTTTCTATTCGGTTCAGTTCTGTAAGTCCAGTGATGGCACATCTTTGAGACCTGAGTTTTCTCTGTTGATGAAAAACATAAGCATATTACCTGAGGGATACTGATTTGATCTTCTATTATTCCTTTATCCTCTTTCTTCACTTCTGCTTGATTGAGTGCGTTTGCCTAGAAAGCATTGTCTGACAGCTCAACCATCAATCACAATGGTACGTTCCTTGTTCCGAAAATCTTGAATATGGAAGAGTTGGTGACCTGAACTGAGGATACTGCAGTTTGATTCTTCTTTCCTAGTCTGTTTCTGGACCGCAGATTGTTGTTCTTGGATCCTGGTGAGTGGTGCTCACCTGTGTTCGTAAAATATAGTTGTCTGATTCATGTGTTGATGAGATATATATTATCACCTAGAGCGATCAGAAGCAATGACATACCTCATATTGTTATTTATTTGTTTTCTAGTTGCCATTTTGTTCCTGTTTTTGCCTCCTGATGGCTGGACAAATATCCTAAGAAAAATACTGTGATACAATTATGCAAATGTTCTGAGGGTGCCCTCAGAAAGTTACTTCTTATTATTGTCATGGCACAGTGTGGAAGCAATTTGGAGATATGAACTGAGGAAACACTTAATTCTATCTTCTTCCCGGCCCAAAACAATGGTTTTTGTTGTTTATCTGATTTTTTCTGATGTTGAAAACTGTCTGATGATGATCAAACTAAATACTTTCGCTCTTCTGATGCGCTATCTCATGACGCGGTGCGGAAGCAATTTGGAGACCTGAATTGGGGAAATACTTAAATTTAAATTCTTCCTGCCCCAAATCAATGGTTTTTTGTTGTCTATCTTGTGTTTTCTGATGTTGAAAACTGTCTGATGATGAAACCAATTACTTTCGTTCTTCTGATGTGCTATCTCATGGTACAGTGCGGAAGCAATTTTCAGACCTGAACTGAGGAAGTACTTCATTTTATCTTCTTCCCGCCCCAAATAATGGTTTTTGTTGTTTATCTCATGTTTTCTGATGTTGAAAACTGTCCAATGATGATCAAACTAAATACTTTCGTTCTTCTGATGCGCTACCTCATGGCGTGGTGTGGAAGCAATTTGGAGACCTGAACTGAGGAAATACTTAGTTATATCTTATCCCTGCCCAAAAACAATGCTTCAATGGAAAATGTTATGTGTTTGTTCCTGTTAACAGTTTGGTCATCCTGTAGAGGGAAGCATAGATTAATCGGAAACACTGGCCAGCATTAAACAGCACGACGCATTACCAAACTGCGTCGTGTTACCTGTCTTCTGGCACATTTATTAATGTAAGAAATGTGCATATCTTCCCCTAGGCTATGTTTTTCTTTCTTGAGGTTTTGGTTTTGCTTCTGAATTTGTTGCCTACTCCTACATTCATTTGGTGGATGAAGCGATCATTAAACAGAACTTTCAGATTCAGAGCATTGGCGCTGGCGTAGATGTTGCAGCAGAAACTCTGTTAATCATTGCATAGCTTTTAACAGAACTCTCCTCATCTTTTTGGGTATCAGGGAAGGCATATTTGGTTAGGCAATCTGCATGATACGCTCATAATACCTGTAACATTCTTGATGTTCAATAAGGCCTGCTACCTTTGCTAAAAAATCTCACTATAAGCGAGATATAGCTCCCTACGGATGCGCCGCTAAAGGTGGCAAATAGGAAATAAAGTGCGTCTACTTGTGGCCTTGTCTGCCTCTCACGCAGGTGGATGCGTCGGCCTGCCCCATCTGCACCCGCAAAGAGAAGAGGAAAACCCTAGAAAAATCCCCACCTTCAATTTTTTTATATAAATCCCCACCAATGCCGCCTACAAATTCCAAACAGCAATGTGATGTCATTTTTTTCTTTTCCAAACAGCAATAGCTTATCCACCCCCCCCCCCCCCCCCCCCCCAAACATCGCTCTTTTGATTCTTGATGAATCTCGATTTGGTTTGTTTCTTATTTTTAGTTTTGATGGTCCATGATGTTGTAGTGGTGATGACAAATTTGTGGACTAGAGTTTCTGATGCCTCCTCTTCAGTGGCATCTGCGGACGACCCCTTGGCTGTCTGAGCTCCCCCAAATTGATGATTTATCTGTGGAGTAGTCTGTATGTTTCTTACTGTTTGTTTCTTGGTTTGATGCGCGTTCGTTACCAATTCCTGAGGATGACTTGTGTTCCTCGCAGTAATTAGTCTCGGACGCTACAGCTATTCTCTTACGTGTGGTATGTCCTGATTGGTGGCGTTCTTTGTGCCAGCTTATATCCTGGAAACGTGTCCTTTATGTTATTTTTTCTTTCTGTTTTATAGATCTAATTCTTGGCGACCATGGCAGTTCTTTCTTGTTTGATATATGAATCTGATAGGTTTGACAAATTTTACTTTTTTTGAAACTCAAACTGATTAGTATGTATGTGGATGATGAGATCACAAGTAAAGATACAGTTATCCCTGTCTTACTTCCTTTGAAGGGTGCTGAGAATACTTGGAATCTGACACAGATTACTTCCATTGGACCTGGCTGGTGATTAATATGTATGTGGATGATTAGTATCTACTATGTGGTTTGTCTCGGTGCACTGTTCTTTTCCTGGTAGTAGCACCTTTTTGTAGTGTATAGAAGATCTTGGCCGGTGATGCAATGTATTGGTTGCTAAACAAACACATTGATTGCTTGGACCTGGACTCTGTTGATATGTCACATTGAATTGTCATGAACAGTTTTGTGAGAAGAGACTAATGGGCAGCTTCAAACTAGTCTTTCAGATCAATCTAGGTGCCCTCCGTTCTCTAATGCCCCTTGGTACTCCTGAAGATTTCAGCCTTCAGTAAAAAAAAGCTCAAAAGCTCAACTGGGCTCACAGTCACAGGCGTATACTCTGTTTTAGAGCAGATTAAATTCTCTAAAAAGGATGCCTTTTTTTTAGAGTATGCAAAATACGTACCGTACCTTTATAGAAGATGGAAAGAGTATTTACAAGAACTTGAGGCCTCAAAGCCACAGATCGGCTAAGGCAAAATGACACTCTACTCCTACTCCTACTACCTCACGCTACTACTCACACCACACGTTGACTCCTCTTCTTCCTGCTAGGGTCCACAACTGTAGCTCCTCAAAGATCTTTGTGACTAGGTCCGTAGCATTCATCCAACTAGAAGTATTGCGAAACACACAGTTGTTTCTTTGTATCTCTCATCCCATCTACCAGTAAAATATACGAGCACTAGGTCGGCGACCTTGTGCTCTGCCTGATTCAGAAGGAGAGGATGCACAAGCTCTCATCACCCTTGGGAAGATCCCTTTGCCATCCACAAAGTGCTGACTTCCGGAGCCTACAGACTGAAGAACCTGTAGAACGTAAGATAGTGGATAATTCCTGGAACATGGCCTGGCTGCATCGTTTTTACACTTGACTAAATACGTTTTGAATTTACAATTCAATTAGTTCGCTCCATGATGAACATAAATCACAACAATTTGTTCATATTGTGGTTGTCTGGGCATGCCTTGCACCTCTATTGAGTAATGCCTGAGCGCAACATTTGGCATAACTTGGGCTCCTAGAATATGGTGCTCCTGGGACAACCTATTTGATGGCAGGGTTTTGTTCGGAAGCAAAGATCCGTTTGCGTCTGTTTCTATTCTACTTTATTTTATAATCTTGCTATCTATGCGAAAATACTACTGCGGATTTATAGTCGGCATGCTGCGGCCACCACACAATGGCCAACACTCCTACCCCGTTTGATTCAAGTGTTGTGTGCATATCAGTCAGGAAACGTAGTGTGTTTGGTTTCCCGATTCTTTTGAGAACCCTTAGGGCTAAGGGCATCTCGAAAGCATGTGCCCTCAAAACTCTCGTAAATATCCAGATTATGGTGTCTGGACCAATTTTGTTCACTTTTGTCATCAAATGGGGACCCGTATATGTCCACAAACCAATCTAGATGTCTGAATTCTAGTATCATGGCAGCAAACAAATAATTGATTTACGGTTGTCCAGGCAGCATGTAGAGGTCTGCTTGACCCACTGTCAGTTGGACCATATGTCATCACGATCCATGTGCTTTGTCGTCCAGGTCCGCTTGGCCCAATTCTGCTATTCGGATCTGATGCTTATTTGAGGGACAAAGTTGAATGACCGGCTCCCGTGTCCTGTCCGTGGATCCATCCGTATGTGATCCACGAATGGACCCCGGATGAATAGTGTGTTGGCTTTAGCGAATAGCGTTGGAGATGCCCTAACTCAAACCAACCCACTGTCTTAACATCTTCATCTTTGTGCTTATTGCGTACTCGAGAGGTCACGCGCTCTTGCAAACTCGAGGTGTCACATTCTCTTCTTCAACTTTGACTATCATTTCGGCCTCTTTGCTGTAGCTCAAGTGGGCTGTCTTAAGTTTTAAATTAAAATTAGCACCACTAACACGATGACTCGAAAATAGATCTAACAGAACGGTGCTATGGTCAGGATTTATTTATTTTCTTGTAAGTGGTAGTCCTAATCAACATTCAGATTGGGAAATGACTGTCTGCCTTTTCCCTTTACACCGAATGGTAGGCATTGACTCCAGCACGCAAGTCCATCCACCTATTGTGCATGAAGTTCAGGCCTTCTCTGGGTCTCAGAAAAATGAAAATCAATGAACTGCACAAGAATAACAGGTGCAGTTTTATGTAAATAACTGCAAACAAAGTAGTTAATCCCAAAAGATGTTACATGAGGAATTTGCAGTAATTCGCACAGGGAAAAACAGCCACATGATATTTCTCAAAAAAAAATCCATATAACATTTAACAGTTTTGCTAAAGCACATCTAGATGTACCATAAGTATTGCACATCTAAGTCTTACGTCATTGATCTTACACGGAGATTCGTGTGGGTATTTATTTTTATCTTTTCTTTTTTCTTTCCATACTTGATTGTGTCACTTAGATGTGCAATAACTATGACACATCTAGATGTGTCCTAGACAAACCCAACATTTAAATATTCTTTCTCTGAAATGTCTTTAGAAAAAGAAGGATCACCCCGCCTCTGCATCATTACGATGCACACAGCTATATTAAAGTTTAAAAGTATCAGTCTCCAATATGAAAATATCTTTCTATAATGATGTTGAAACTAATTTGAATCTCGATTTAATCCCCGGTTGACACGTGGGAACATTTCCTCTTCCTACGGGAAACGAAACGATCTCCGAAATTCTCCTCTTCCAAAGAAATCATCATTCCTTTTCTTGCAACATGTACAAGGAATTTTACTGTTCTCTCAAATTCCTTTGAAATCCAGAAATCCCTAGATAGCTTCCTTCCCAGTTAGCACTCCCCAAAACAAAGCTTTTAAAATATTCTTGGAAAAAATAACATGAACCCTGAAAGGAGACTTATGAGTGACACTGAAGACTCATCACAAGTTGGTGCATACAAAGGCTGGAATCTCCACACACGAAACACATACACTTTTCTGCTGAGAGAACCTCCCTTTTGGGCGTGCTTTTTTGGCCTAATGCAGCATGATGCTACATCCATGACACGGCAGTAAAGGTCTAGTAGTAATCTATGCATTGTCCACGAAACAAACACAAGTCATCCATCCATCCATCTACGAGGAAAGAATTCTAAAGCAATTGGGAAGAGGCGGTGGCCATGTCGCTGGACTCCAATTGCGCCAATTTGCGCGGCGCATCCTGCGATTGGTTCCATATTCCGCGGTTTTCCACCGGTGATGCAAGAGGATGCGTCTCTCGTCATAATTCATGACATGGAGCTTTCGGTTGCTCTGCATTTGATGATTTGCTCTCTCTCCCTGAGGATATCTTCTGGACCAGATTTGTCATAATCATCGCTTGACGCATTATTGTGAAGGCAAGGTGGATGAGGTGCGTCTGAAATACGCTTATTTCCGAAGAACTTACTACATATTCTCTCTCTCTTTCACACACACAGTCTTTCTATGGAAATACAAATGCTCACACACAAGTGCACTCCCAAAAAGGCATGCGCACACACTTTGACCCTACAAGCATGTCTGAGTCGGCAAATCTCATCATAGGCACCTCGTACTCGAGGTGCACAACGTATCCCACTAAGGAATAGCGCCGAAAATTACAAAATAAATTCATGAAAATACGAGCACTCTTCTCCAAGAGACCAAACCGGTAAATCTCATCATAGGCACCTCATAGTCAAGGCGCAAGACGTCTTCCACTAGAAAATAGCGAAAAAAATTGTGGAATAAATTCAGAAAAACACGAGCACTCGTCTGAGAGTGCAAGTATATGACTTAAATCCAGATGGGTGTATTCTAGCACAGGATACCTAACCAACCGAGCATAGTTACCAGTTTGCGAACATAATCTCTATAGCTCCATTCTGACTAGACTGAGAATTCGGGGCGTGGACCCTCTGCCCATTTGGCCCTCGAATAGCAATGAAATGGAATTCGATGCAATGCAACCCGGCCAACTCAACCCAAGCACATGGAATCGTCCAAAGTCCTTGGAGAAATATACGATCCTCGTTTATTCCCCCATATCTCCGAACTAATTCCGTGTATCATTCCCAGCCGGTTTCTCCCTATAAAACCCCTTGTAACCCTCTGCCTGAATGCCACAACAGAGCGGGCAGCACGGGTGAAACCCCTCAGCCGCTAGGATTCACTCATCCTGATCAGGTGCTGCAAGAAAGTAATACCCTCTCTCCCTTTGTGTTTCCTTTACATGGTAGTGTGCTAGTGTTAGCAGTGATCACATGGCCAGAGAAAGATCAATGAGTTACTGATGGTTTATCCAAGCTCTGAACTCTGTACTAGTACTAGTATTATGCAGCTTTGATTGGGCTTGTTCATCTACGGCTACCTAATCCGGGATCTGATTATGAGAATATTTGCCTTCATTATCCTCTGATTTGAGAATATTTGCCTTCATCATCCTCTGATTTGAAAGCATCACCTTAATTATCATTATCTGCACTGATAGTGGGGCGATTGTTTTGTCATTCATTTTGGGGCATTAAAAAAGAGATAGCATAAAACAGGACAAATAATGCAGGCCTTGCATAATCTGGAATCCATGCATCTAAAAGCAGCTAAACCACTTTTCGATCCCTATTGCTTCTTCTTCTTCTCCACATGATTTTGCTGCCCGTTCTGGGATTGTCCTGCTCCCCCAATCTGCCCCTACTTTTCGGCGAATGCATCTTCCTGGAACTTATGCCCTCTTATCTTGAGCCAAAGTTGGCATTAGCCATACTAATAGGTTCGTTTAATTATCATACCAGCCCTGTCCATGACATATGATATATTTCTTGTCACCATATGACACAAACAAAATATGGCATATGTGTTGTCAATCAAATAAATAAATAACATACGGCATATGGCATATGCTTCACACATCCTAGGCAGACCATCAGCTAGCCTTAATCCGAGTTTGCCAACAACCCCCTGACCCATGGGATACACGTGTCTTTGTGTCCAATTATTTAGATTGCGCTATGCAAAACAGTGCAAGACTGCATGGTTAGCCAAATAATTCCACGGAGCATCGCAGCTGAGTCAGCCATGTGCTTTTTCGCCAAGTTGCTTCTGAAATTTCCATCTCTTACAGGCGGCCAAAGTACAGACAACTGATTTCTACAGTAGTAGTATCACTCAACTGCTAGACCAAGTTGTTGAGCTCTAACTGTAGCTGTAATTAAGTACTACTCCCTCCATTTCTAAATATAAGCTTTTTAGAGATTTTGGTACAGACTACATACTGAGTAAAATGAGTGAATCTACACTCCAAAACATGTCTATATACATCTGTATATAGTCCCTATTATAAAATCTCTAAGAAGCCTTATATTTAGTACGTACTCCTTCTGTAAACTAATATAAGAGCGTTTAGATCACTAAAATAGTGATCTAAATACTCTTATATTAGTTTACGGAGGGAATACTTGACTGTTTGACAGACATGTATTGTAAGCATGAAGTGTCAGGGATCACATGTTACACGTGCATGGATGCTCAGCACCGTCAGCGTATCAGCAGTTTGCCTGGCGCAAGCTGTACAAGCCCGTACATGCACACCTCAGTACAGTGCATACATACAACCGATTTGAGCAATCTGAAATTGCCACATGCAGAGGCTTCCTTGAACACCCCTTCCACTGGCTTGCGGCTCAAATTCTGGGCATTTTCTCAGCAAAACAAGCGCAGCTGTCGGCAGTCTGAATCTTCATTCAGATGTTGGCCCTAGAACAGTGTTATTTTTGTACTGTAGATGTTAGTAAGCTCCTACTAGCACGTATAGATAGCACCTCTAAACTAAATAAAAGTGTAGATGGTCGATTCCATGGCATAGATTGACGCTCTTCAATCTGGTACTAGTAGGCTAGGAATAGTTAATTACGGTATTGATTACAGACAGGGCTCGGGTTTCCAGGGAAATTAATTGCAGGCAGGCCGAGAACCAGATCTTGTTCTTATCCTGGTAGAGACAAAAAAAACAAAAACAAATTAAAATTAAAAAGAAAAAAAAAATCTCCTCTGCTTTTTGAACGGAACCCAAATCCACCGAGGGGTTCAGTGTGCCTACATATGCATACGGCCTACCTGAAACTCCTCCATAGTCTTTGTGCCGCTGCCTCCCCCCTGCTCTCGCCACTAACAACACTTCGCCGCTACTCTGCTCGTCGGTAATATAAAAGCAGATTATCCTCTGGTTCCTCGCGCAGAGTTTAATCTTTTTGTCTCGTGTGATTTGGTTTCTCGGATTTTACTGATGATGTTGGGTTCTCGATCTCTTTTTCAGGCGCGGCGGCTCCGGAGGGGGAATTTCGTCGAGCAGGATGAACGCATTGGCGGCCACCAGCCGGAACTTCAAGCAGGCGGCCAAGCTGCTGGGCCTCGACTCCAAGCTCGAGAAGAGCCTGCTCATCCCCTTCAGGGAGATCAAGGTGATTATTCCTTGATCCCGGATTATACATATTTTGCTGTGAATGAGTGAATCTGGATAGCGATTTACGCTCTTTGTTCTATGGAGTTCAGTGGTTATTGAGAAGTAGTATCACCTTGGTCCTTGGGGACTTATGGTAGTTGACCTGCGATTATTTCTTATCTGGTCTGTAAATTTATGAGTTTCTGGTTAGGCTACCAGATTATCTTCGGATTTGACATTTTCCAACCTACTACTTCACTTGATTTTTTTTTTTTTTGCGAGAGACTTCACTTGATTTTCTTTCACACTCTCTTGCTTGCCGTAGCCCGTATCCATGTTAATTTATTCTGTTTTTCCTGCTGAATATGGCAAAAAAGTTGTTGAACTGGCCTCTTGGCCACTTACTCTGTAAGGTTAAACTGTGTCCAGGACCCTTCTAATTTATGAGCATGTGTCCTGTCTATGTGAGGTGAACTGTTTGTTCCATTATTCAGTATAACAATGAAGCTTGTGGTTGCAGGTTGAGTGCACAATTCCGAAAGATGATGGGACATTAGCATCCTATGTTGGGTTTAGGGTGCAGCATGACAATGCCAGGGGCCCTATGAAGGGTGGAATCAGATACCACCATGAGGTGAGCAACTGAGCACACATAAGTATATATATTCCTGGGTTCTTCTGTTCATCATGACACAACCAGCCATTAAGCACTTGATTCTTGCCGCACTGTCGCCGACTTGAAATGGTCCTTCAGCATAAATTCGATCTCCTTCAGGAACCTGTCAGATAGTTGAATGACTTATTGTTCAGCCCATACCTAGCTATGCAATTGCAATGTCTACTTGCAGTAAAGCAGAACAAAGCTATTTTGGAAATTAGTCACATCTCACTAAAGCTACTACACTGGATCACATTCTGACTTGGTTTCCATAAAATTCGATCATGTGCATGCAAGTTCAAGACACTGGCAACCATGATCGTAGTAAGTTCTTGCACTGACAAGCTATGATAAAAATTCAGGTTGATCCTGACGAGGTCAATGCCTTGGCGCAACTGATGACATGGAAAACAGCCGTGGCCAATATTCCGTATGGAGGCGCTAAAGGTGGCATCGGATGCAGTCCTGGAGACCTGAGCATATCGGAGCTCGAGCGGCTTACCCGAGTTTTCACCCAGAAAATTCACGACTTAATTGGCATCCACACCGATGTTCCAGCTCCCGATATGGGCACCAACGCACAGGTATTTATTGTCCATTGCATATTTATTATTTCTCTGCAGAGTGTTGTGAGAATTATTCATCTGTATTCTGATGTGGATTCTTTTGCTTGTTTCATTCATGGCTTTCAGACAATGGCATGGATACTGGATGAGTACTCAAAGTTCCATGGCTACTCACCTGCTGTGGTGACAGGAAAGCCTGTGGTAAGTATTCATCCTGAAACTCTATCATGTAATGTGCAACGGAAATGTTGTTTGCAGATGAAAAGTGGGAGCACCAGGATTTGAATGTCCAGAGAAATCTGGTTTCTAGTTATCCCTCTTCGCATGTTCCTGAACTTTTTTGCTCAACGCAGGACCTTGGAGGATCACTGGGAAGAGATGCAGCTACTGGAAGGGGAGTTCTGTTTGCCACTGAAGCCCTACTTGCAGAGCATGGCAAAGGCATTGCAGGCCAGCGTTTTGTAATCCAGGTAATTAAATAATGTGTAGGCTAATGAGTTAAGCTCTTTGAATTTAAAATGATGAAAAGTAATTGAACTGAGGATTCAGTGTGGTGTGAGTCATGAAGCCTCAATCTATTATTACAAACATAGATTTAAGAAATATGTACTAGTTAAAAAGTGGCCGTCAGTGGATCGCACAATACGCACTTTTGTACTTTATGGTTACAAAAGGGAGTAAGACCAGAACTTTTCTTACTAAAAAGAAAGTAAGATCAGAACTATGTTTCTTCACCTACATTTTGCAGAGATAAGCAATTATTGGCCGCTTGCCTTTTTCAGGGGTTTGGTAATGTTGGCTCCTGGGCTGCTCAACTGATCACTGAAGCTGGAGGCAAGGTGATCGCCATCAGCGATGTCACAGGGGCCGTCAAGAACTCCAATGGCATTGACATAGCCAAGCTGATGAAGCACTCGGCGGAGAACCGCGGGATCAAGGGCTTTGACGGAGGAGACGCCGTCGACCCAACCTCGCTGCTCACGGAAGAGTGCGACGTCCTCATCCCGGCAGCACTGGGAGGAGTCATAAACAAGTAATCTTCTCCTTTCTCCTCGTCCCAGCTCACTTCATCCTACCTTCTATCAGATTACTCCTCCGAAGTTCAGTTATACTAGTATCCTCCTGGCTGTTATTTTTTTCAGTATCTGAAAACATTTTTGTTAACAAAAAGGCTGTTCTTGACCATGATTTTCTTCTTCTCCTAGGGACAATGCTGATGCCATCAAAGCAAAGTACATCATCGAGGCTGCGAACCACCCGACAGACCCCGAGGCCGACGAGGCAAGAACACCCAAAATTTTGCCACAAAACAAAGCTCGCATTTGTTGACATAATTCAGTTCACACACTGACTGACAGTGGAGAAATGCACATGTTCGTGGTGCAGATTCTGGCGAAGAAGGGGGTGCTGATCCTGCCGGACATCCTGGCCAACTCCGGCGGGGTGACGGTGAGCTACTTCGAGTGGGTGCAGAACATCCAGGGGTTCATGTGGGACGAGGAGAAGGTGAACCGGGAGCTCAAGACGTACATGACCCGCGCCTTCCGGGACACCAAGGAGATGTGCCGCTCCCACCACTGCGACCTCCGCATGGGCGCCTTCACCCTCGGCGTCAACCGCGTCGCCCGCGCCACCGTCCTCCGCGGCTGGGAGGCCTGATCGCTCGCCGGCCGGCATCCTGCAATGCCCGTGCTCTCTCGCCGTCTCCATGGGGATCCCGTCGAAGTCGCAACTCAACAAAAAAGTTCAATAATCGAGCCCGTGTGTTCTCTCATACATAAGCTCCGATCTCTTGGAGACTGACAGAACAGTAGCAGCACCACCTTCTTGTAATCCGCGGCTGAGAGTGAAACACAGCAATGTAATTCGGTTTCTTTTCTTGGTAACATTTGATCGTGTTGATGATGCGTGAGTCAATTTTATTAGCATCGCATGGCAAGGCAACAAGCCAACGACGTCATGAACTGCGTAAGCCGATGAGTGGGTCGTCGTCTGTGGAGATGAGGCTGTAGACGACCACGTCCTTGGCGTCGCGGTGGCTCCGCAGCACGGCCTCGCGGCGGAACCCGGCGTCCTCCACCGCGCGCCGGGACGCGGCGTCGTCCGCGTCCACCAGCGCCTCCACGCGCTCCACGCCCTCCAGGTCCCCCAACGCCGCGGTCGCCGCGCGCCTCAGGGCCGCCGCGGCCACGCCCGTGCCCCGGTGCGCGCGCGCCAGCGCGGTTCCGACCTCCGCGCGGCACCGGTCCTCTGTGCGCGACACGGTCACCGCGCCCACGATGGCGCCGCCGAGGCAGACTGCGCGGATCCAGGTGTGCGGAGGGTCGGTGCCCCGGAGGAACGCGAGCAGGGCGTCGCGGGGCGGGGAGAAGTAGACCCCCGACGCCATGGAGGCCGTAGGCGGTACCAGTACGGGGTGTTCCGCCCACGCCGTCATGGCGTCGGCGAGGTCGAACGGCCGGAGGGTCACCTCGTCCGCGCGCTCCGGCGTCCGGGCTGCCGCTTCTCGCTCCATCGATCTCCGAGCCTAGTTCGTTGGACAGAGTGAGACGCTGGACGCACGAGGCCAAGGCGAGTGAGTGGCTTACATACCTCATCCTCATGTGATGGGGGCAAGGGGTCGCCGGAGACGAAGCCGTAGACGACGAGATCCCTGACGCGGCCCTTGTGCCAGTAGTGGCGCCGCAGGACGCCCTCGCGGCGGAACCCGGCCTTCTCCGCCACGCGCTGCGACGCCGCGTTGTCCACGTCCACCAGCGCCTCCACGCGCGCCAGCCCCTCCACCTCGCCGAACACCGCGGCGAGCGCGGCCCTCACGGCGGCGGTGGCCACGCCCCTGCCCCAGTGCGCGCGGGCCACCACGTAGCCGAGCTCCCCGCGGCACGGGTCAGCCGTGGGCTCCAGGGACACCGAGCCGACGGGGCGAGCGTCGCCGGCGAGGCAGATGGCGCGGTACCACTGGTGCGAGAGCGCGGTGTCCCGGATGTGGGCGAGCAGGGCTTCCGTCTCCGTGGACGCGAAGGGCGCCCAGCGGCAGAAGGCGGCGACCTCGGGGTCGGACGCCCATGCCATCATGGCGTCCACGTCCGAGAGGTCGAAGCGGCGCAGGGTCACCTCCGTCGCCATGGGCACACGCGCGGCGCAGGGGTCGCTGAGCGTGGAGCAGCTACAGTAGTGACGACAGTAGGTAGAGCTTGGGCATGGATGTGCAGCTGCCGGTCGTAGCTGAAGGTCCTACCGTACCGCAGTTGCACATCCTCGTCCAAGCTCTAGCTAGGATCGTACGTAAATGAGTTCGTTGCACTGACTGATCTGTGGTGCGCTGTTGCACCTTGCACGTATCGGACCGACCGTATATATAGCCCAAGCTGGCTACCTAAGTAAGTACCTAGCGTGCAGTGGTGGTAAACCAACCATACACGACGAGTATAATTCCACAGGCACCTTTAAAGGTGGGGCAGCACTGGGCGCCGGTGCGGCCGAAAGTTTCGGCCGGTCTGCCCCAGCCGCCCGATCTGGCTGCACGAGACCATCAGATCGCAACTTCTTATTCTATTTTTTCCTTACCTTATCCTCGTCTTCAGCGTCTCCAGCAAACAGAGAGAGGAGCGAGCCAGTCAAGGCCGCCATGGATGCGCGACCACGAAGCCCGCGCTTGCCGCCTTGGCACCGCCCGTGCTCGTCGCCCTCGTCGCCGGTGGCGCTCGTCGCCCCGGCCATGGCGCCGCCTGCACTCGTCGCCCCGGCCGCCCGCTGCATCGCTCGTCGCCCCGGCAAGGGCGCCGCCCGTGCTTCGTCGCACCGGCCATGGCGCCGC
This sequence comes from Triticum aestivum, assembly GCF_018294505.1. Classification (NCBI taxonomy): domain Eukaryota; kingdom Viridiplantae; phylum Streptophyta; class Magnoliopsida; order Poales; family Poaceae; genus Triticum; species Triticum aestivum. Next base: position 497,225,683 of record NC_057808.1, on the reverse strand, counting down.
CCCGCGCTCGTCGCCCCGGCCGTCCGTGCTCGCCGTTCTGGCTGCCCGCACTCGCCGGAGATCCCCAAGCTGACCCGTGGTAGGAAATCTACTAGTGTTTTCTGGCTAACCGATGCTAAAGCTGGTTCCAGCAAAAAATCATGCGAGTTGTAGCTTTTTTTTGTCATGGATGCAGCTCCGCCTCATCAATGATTGACTCGTTCCAGCAAAAAACAAAGATGCCCGTTGTAGCATTTTCCCGTGTCGGTCGTAGCAAATGAAGACAACGGTTGCAGGAAAAAATCCTCAACACCGCCGTCGAGCTTGCAGCTCCACGAGGAAAAAAGGGGATGTAGCAAAATTCCTCGATGGGTGTAGCAAAAACTACAACGGTTGCAGCAAGAAAAGGCGATGTCATCCCGGAACTCAACTCGGCCATGAATGAATGTAGAAAAACATGAAACGGGTGTAGCAAAACAAATCGCCTGTTGCAGCAAAAATATATACCGGTTGCAACAAAAAAAAAACACCGGTTGTAGCAAATGTTTCAACGCCGGGGGGTGGGTTGTAGCAAAATGAGAGGCTGATTGTAGCACAAACGCAACGTGGTTGTAGCAAAAAAAAATGCCGATGGTAGCCAAAAAAACATCTTCGTCGCCGTCCCAACCCAGTCGCATCTCTGGCATGAATGGATGTAGCAAAATTTCTCGCCGGTCGTAGCAAAAACTGATGACGATTGCAGCAAAAACTGGTCTCCGCCGTCGCGGATTGTAGCTCCGCCATGAATGCATGTAGCAAAAAAGGTGCTGGTTCCAGCATGCGGCCGCCATAGTCGCAGCTCGCCGGTGGTGATTCTCCCGCGGATGCATCTTCGCTGGGCTCCCGTTGCAGCTCCTTTTCCCATCCCCCCACGTCGGAGCTTTTCAACGAGTGGTTGTGGAGAAGGAGCTTGAAGACGACCACGCGAGGAAGAAGATAACCGGTATATATTGTTGAAACAATCACGCGAGGAGACGACCACGCGAGGGCAGAGTACGACGCACCAGATAGGATGAGAGAAAAATAAAACAACCAACGTGGGTGGGCCGAGGAAAGGAAAAACAAACAACGAAAAAGTGGATCGGGAGACATCCTAGCGCTAGATCCCTTCGCGATCGAGCGGCGCGCGAGCGACCGGCCGAAGCTTCGGCCGGTCCACCGGTACACAACGTTTCCCTTTAGGCTAGCCTGTATGTATGCGACGCGTGCTGCGTGACAACAGATGTCGCGTCGCACATGCACGCTCCCTACTGGGCAAACCCATGGAAGACGCAAAGCACCGTGGCAAACCCACGCACTGTAGCGAGCCGGTTCACTATACCGGACTGGACACTGTACCAAGCCGATCCATAGTAGCGAATCGGCCACTGTAGCATCCCTTGTCACTTTTATAAATTTCAAACATTTCTTGAAGGCTACTCCCTCCGTCCTAGTATAATATAAGAGCGTTTTTTACGCCAGTGTAGTGTCAAAAAACGCTCTTACATTGTGAGACGGAGGTAGTACAAACTTTTAAACAAGCAAACACTTTTATAAAAAATCCAAAATGTTTTCTTAGACCGTCAACTTTTTTCAAAATTCTGTTTTTTAAATGAAAGCGTAAACCCTTTTCAAAAATTACACAATTTTTTTAATTTGTCAACATAGTTTGGAAAATTATACAATTTTTTTTGAAAATTCAGAATATTTTTTGGAAAAACAAACATCTTTCGAATTTCTGATTTTTGGTAAACATGATTTTTTTGAAATATTGTATAATTTTCTAAAACACAAACATTTACAAAAAATTATGAATTTTTGAATAATATTTAAAACTGATTTTTTATTATATTCCAAACAATATTAAAAAATGCAAACATTATTTCAAATTTCCCAAAGTTTTATAAAAACATGAACATTTTTAAATTCCAAACAGTTCTTGAAAATTACTGAACAGTTTTTTGAAATGGAACTTTCTTCTAAAAAGAAAAGGAGGAAAAAGAAGAAAAATATGAAAGATGAAGAAAAACCCAATAAAAGGAACCACAGGAAGAGTAAAAAAAGAAAAAGGAAAAACCATGCCTGAAACGGCTAGGATCCTTCTGGAAGTTCCCAAAACAGTCAGTTCTATGCAGGGCTTTCCAACGGACTCATTCCATGAGTAAACGATTGAATGGGATTCACTTGGGGCAACGAAATCAAGTCCTTGTCGCCTTGCGAGAGGGGAAAGAAAAAAGAGCTCAAGGTATGGCAGCTGCCGAAGCATGCCAGATTGCTCGTTTCGCCATTGATTGTATCGTGTAAGATATGTGATGTTGATCCTATGGTGACCAGTTAACTCTCCATCTGGACTTCCTTCTCCATTTTCTTTTCTTATTGTTGAATAATGCCAAATCAAATAAAAATCCAAAAGTAAAAAAGGAAATGAATTAGTTAATTCAATAATAGAGAAAAGGGGTCCAAGACTTGATTTTGTTGCCCAAGCGAATCCCATTCAATCGTTTACTCATGGAATGAGTCCATTGGAAAGTTCAATCGATCTTTTTCTCATATACATTTTGCCTTTTGTGGAGGATTTGTGCCTACTCTACTTTCCTATCTAGGACTTCAATATACAAAATATATACTATTCTGAAGCATATATTGCTGTCAACAAAGAAATTTATTAGTGTTTAGTTAGGTATTTGCATTCAAAATAAGAAAAGAGAACTATTAAGAACTTCTAAAATACATCAAGACATGCATGCTTACCTGTAGTAATATAGCTTCACACGTCTGCATGTCAAGCTTGTATAATACTGCCAACATAATAGCACAGCGCATAGGGTAGCCTCTGCGCGGCATGTGTCGATGGTCTGGCGGCCAGTATGTGGTATTACCATGGTATCAACGGGAAAAGGTCCATACTCGAATTAGCCCATGTTCAATGAATCTCGTTAACAAATCCTGGTATCGTGTTTAGTGTAATTGTTCGATTCTCGATAGATTGATATGCCCCTTGGATTATTCTAACAAATGATATCATGAGTCAGGTTGTTTGAAGGTCACAGATTGTTTATCTAGAGGGGAAAAGCCCAACATGGATTGGCTTAGTTAACACGAGAGAGGTCATGGTAATGCGGGAGGTGTAGGTGGGAGCGATTGGAGATGTTGTAAATGGAGCGATTGGAGACGTCGTAACAGTTCATGGGCGCAATCGAAGCATATGCGTAGAAGCAACACCGGTGTTCGAGAACTTGACGATGACCGTCTCGGCGAGATCAAACCAGATCGATCCGAGGGCATCGTCAATGCATAGCCTCATGGTGATGCCCCGTGTGCCATGTAGAATTGGATGTCAGGGAAAGTAGGTTCGGATAGGGAAGCTGGATCCTATGCAAGAGGCGGGTGCTTGGGGAGAAAATATGTGGTCCGATGTAAAAAGCTGAAAAAGTTGTAGTGGAGATTAGAGATGCATATGTATTAAAGTTTTTATTTTCTATTTCTTGATGAGGCCCACTAGTAGTAGCTTGCGTTGGGGAGAAAAAAATCAATGTAGTTGCCTCAAGCTTCTTTTTCTGATGGGGCATCTGTACCCATATGCCACCACTGTTCATGCCCTCAGGAGCGTGTGACGGCAGGCTCGCGACGCTAGCGAGGCAGTAGGTATGCGTATTAGCGCATGCATGCGGTGGTAGTGGAGCCCCTATTTCGCAACCTATGCGCCCACTATCGAGCAAGCACTCACCCTCCGATCCACCGCCCACCCTTTTGGGCCGGCCCATGTGCGGGGCGGGACGCTATGGCAACTCCTTATAGCCGGCTATTAGAAAAAAATAGCCAGCCCAAGTTGCAATACATCATTTCATGCAAATCCAAAGTATTTATAGGAAAAATACATATAAATCCAAATTATTTATATTTCATATTATTTGAATTAATTTTATTTTTTGGCATTTAATAAACCCTATTTGCGGATTTATTAACAAACATAGTTGGATTATTTGCAAATTAATCAAAAAGTTGACAACAACTGAACAAAGGCAACAAAGACTCCAATTTGAAAATTGGTAAGTACCCCCTCTGTTTACAAATATAAGATGTCTTTGATATTTCAACATGAACCATAAAACACACTTGTCCATAATTCCATATACATCTAGGGCTGCAAGAAAAGCTCGAGGCTCGTGAGCCGCTCGAGATCGACTCGAAAGAAATGAGCTGAGTTTGAACACTTTATGTAGATCGATCGAGAAACAAGCCAATCTTGAGCCAATGTTGGCTCGCTCAATTTTAGCTCGATAGCTCGACAGAATATCATTATGTTAAATGATCATGCCATATATTAAAGGACTGTGCTAACGACCAGTCGACTGATCGTTAGCGACAGATCCGCACGACTAGTTCCTACGTGATCGCTATCTTCCCACGCTCGCTTTCCACTGATTTTTTCCTTCTCTCAAAAACCGTGGTAAATCGCTAGTGTTTTTTTCTGGTTTTTCACCGCATAATATGAAAATAAAATAAAAGTGCTTGAAAGAGGATTCGAACCTAGGTCTATGCAATACCTATTGAGCCTAATAACCAACTAAGCCACCTTTTGTTGTTGTCTATTGTAGATAAACAATATTATTTGAACCTTTCTTATTTCTGCCATGTCAGAAAAAAATAAAGTTTGTCTTGGTAACTTTGGCATGACCAGCATGATAACTATGGTATGAGCAACATGATAACTATACCATGATAAGAATGATAACTACAGCACGAGAAGGTTAAGGCATGAGGAAGTATGGTAATTTAACACATAAATTACCGATGAAAATGTTTAAAAAACTTTTTTCCCTTGGATGAAAGATACCATGGTGTTTAAAACGTAAGATATTAGTTAACAAATCTGTGATGTATACATCATCATGCTTTTTACATAGAAATTACCGGTTGTATATTTTTCAACAAAAAAATAAAAAATTATAATGACGTTTATATGTGAGTTATCAGCTTAGTATGTGTCTATTAATAAGCTATTTACATATAAATTACCGGGGTTGCCCCACCCCACCCCTCGCCACAATCGCCACATTTACTAGGGTCGGGTACATAAATTATCAAGTCTGCGATGTGTGAGTTATCATGTTATTTGCATAAGAGTTATCGTGGTATGATTCAACAACTCCTCCCACCCTACCCCCGCCGATAAAGTTATCAGGATTGGGTACATAATTTATCATTTCTATGATGTGTGACTTATCATGTTATTTGCATAGAAGTTACCGTGGTATGTTTCAATGACTCCCCCCAACCCCAATCCCACCGACAAAGTTACCAGGACTGGGTACATAATTTAATGTCTATGATGTGTGAGTTATCATATTATTTGCATAGAAGTTATCGTGGTATGTTTCAACGACACCCCACCCCGACCCCTCCTACAAAGTTATCAGGTCTACCATGTTGGAAATATGCCCTAGAGGCAATAATAAAATGGTTATTATTGTATTTCCTTGTTCATGATAATTGTCTATTGTTCATGCTATAATTGTATTAACTGGAAACCGTAATACATGTGTGAATACATAGACCACAACATGTCCCTATAAGCCTCTAGTTGACTAGCTCGTTGATAAATAGATGGTTATGGTTTCCTGACCATGGACATTGGATGTCATTGATAACGGGATCACATCATTAGGAGAATGATGTGATGGACAAGACCCAATCCTAAGCATAGCACAAGATCGTGTAGTTCGTTTGCTAAGAGCTTTTCTAATGTCAAGTAGCGTTTCCTTAGACCATGAGATTGTGCAACTCCCGGATACCGTAGGAATGCTATGGGTGTACCAAACGTCACAACGTAACTGGGTGGCTATAAAGGTGCACTACAGGTATCTCCGAAAGTGTCTGTTGGGTTGGCACGAATCGAGACTGGGATTTGTCACTCCGTATGACGGAGAGGTATCTCTGGGCCCACTCGGTAATGCATCATCATAATGAGCTCAATGTGACTAATGAGTTAGCCACGGGATCATGCATTACGGTACGAGTAAAGTGACTTGCCGGTAACGAGATTGAACAAGGTATTGGGATATCGACGATCGAATCTCGGGCAAGTAACGTACCGATTGACAAAGGGAATTGTATACGGGATTGATTGAATCCTCGACATCGTGGTTCATCCGATGAGATCATCGTGGAACATGTGGGAGCCAACATGGGTATCCAGATCCCGCTGTTGGTTATTGACTGGAGAGGCGTCTCGGTCATGTCTGCATGTCTCCCGAACCCGTAGGGTCTACACACTTAAGGTTCGGTGACGCTAGGGTTGTAGGGATATTAGTATGCGGAAACCCGAAAGTTGTTCGGAGTCCCGGATGAGATCCCGGACATCACGAGGAGTTCCGGAATGGTCCGGAGGTGAAGAATTATATATAGGAAGTCCAGTTTCGGCCACCGGGAAAGTTTCGGGGGTTATCGGTATTGTACTAGGACCACCGGAAGGGTCCCGGGGGCCCACCGGGTGGGGCCACCTATCCCGGAGGGCCCCATGGGCTGAAGTGGGAAGGGAACCAGCTATTAGTGGGCTGGGGCGCCCCCCCTTGGGCCTCCCCCCGCGCCTAGGGTTGGAAACCCTAGGGGTGGGGGGCGCCCCACTTGCCTTGGGGGGCAAGCCACCCCCTTGGCCGCCGCCCCCCCTCGGATGGGATCTCCAGGGTGGCCGACGCCCCCCAGGACCCCTATAAATAGTGGGGGGGAGGGAGGGCAGCAGCACCACAGCCCCTGGCGCCTCCCTCTCTCCCTGCAACACCTCTCGTCCCCGCTTGCGCTTGGCGAAGCCCTGCCGGGATCCCCGCTACTTCCACCACCACGCCGTCGTGCTGCTGGATCTCCATCAACCTCTCCTTCCCCCTTGCTGGATCAAGAAGGAGGAGACGTCGCTGCTCCGTACGTGTGTTGAACGCGGAGGTGCCGTCCGTTCGACACTCGGTCATCGGTGATTTGGATCACGGCGAGTACGACTCCATCAACCCCGTTCACTTGAACGCTTCCGCTCGCGATCTACAAGGGTATGTAGATGCACTCCTTTCCCCTCGTTGCTAGTATACTCCATAGATGGATCTTGGTGATGCGTAGAAAATTTTAAAATTCTGCTACGATCCCCAACAGTGGCATCATGAGCCAGGCCTATGCGTAGTTACTATGCACGAGTAGAACACAAAGCAGTTGTGGGCGTAGATGTTGTCAATTTTTCTTGCCACTACTAGTCTTATCTTGTTTCGGCGGTATTGTGGGATGAAGCGGCCCGGACCGACCTTACACGTACGCTTACGTGAGACAGGTTCCACCGACTGACATGCACTAGTTGCATAAGGTGGCTAGCGGGTGTCTGTCTCTCCCACTTTAGTCGGAACGGATTCGATGAAAAGGGTCCTTATGAAGGGTAAATAGAAATTGGCATATCACGTTGTGGTTTTACGTAGGTAAGAAACGTTCTTGCTAGAAACCTATAGAAGCCACGTAAAAACTTGCAACAACAATTAGAGGACGTCTAACTTGTTTTTGCAGCATGTGCCTTGTGATGTGATATGGCCAGAAGATGTGATGAATGATATATGTGATGTATGAGATTGATCATATTCTTGTAATAGGAATCACGACTTGCATGTCGATGAGTATGACAACCGGCAGGAGCCATAGGAGTTGTCTTTATTTTTTGTATGACCTGCGTGTCATTGAATAACGCCATGTAAATTACTTTACTTTATTGCTAAACGCGTTAGCCATAGAAGTAGAAGTAATCGTTGGCGTGACAACTTCATGAAGACACAATGATGGAGATCATGGTGTCATGCCGGTGACGAAGATGATCATGGCGCCCCGAAGATGGAGATCAAAGGAGCAAAATGATATTGGCCATATCATGTCACTATTTGATTGCATGTGATGTTTATCATGTTTTGCATCTTATTTGCTTAGAACGACGGTAGTAAGTAAGATGATCCCTTATAATAATTTCAAGAAAGTGTTCCCCCTAACTGTGCACCGTTGCGAAGGTTCGTTGTTTCGAAGCACCACGTGATGATCGGGTGTGATAGATTCTAACGTTCGCATACAACGGGTGTTGACGAGCCTAGCATGTACAGACATGGCCTCGGAACACACGCAATACACTTAGGTTGACTTGACGAGCCTAGCATGTACAGACATGGCCTCGGAACACGGAAGACCGAAAGGTCGAGCATGAGTCGTATAGAAGATACGATCAACATGGAGATGTTCACCGATCTTGACTAGTCCGTCTCACGTGATGATCGACACGGCCTAGTTAACTCGGATCATGTTTCACTTAGATGACTAGAGGGATGTCTATCTGAGTGGGAGTTCATTGAATAATTTGATTAGATGAACTTAATTATCATGAACTTAGTCTAAAATCTTTACAATATGTCTTGTAGATCAAATGGCCCACGTTGTCCTCAACTTCAACGCGTTCCTAGAGAAAACCAAGCTGAAAGATGATGGCAGCAACTATACGGACTGGGTCCGGAACCTGAGGATCCCTCATAGCTGCCAAGAAAGATTATGTCCTAGAAGCACCGCTAGGTGAAGCACCCATCCCAGAGAACCAAGACGTTATGAACGCTTGGCAATCACGTGCTGATGATTACTCCCTCGTTCAGTGCGGCATGCTTTACAGCTTAGAACCGGGGCTCCAAAAGCGTTTTGAGAAACATGGAGCATATGAGATGTTCGAAGAGCTGAAAATGGTTTTCCAAGCTCATGCCCGGGTCGAGAGATATGAAGTCTCCGACAAGTTCTTCAGCTGTAAAATGGAGGAAAATAGTTATGTTAGTGAGCACATACTCAGAATGTCTGGGTTACACAACCGCTTGTCTCAGCTGGGAGTTAATCTCCTGGATGATGCGGTCATTGACAGAATCCTTCAGTCGCTTCCACTAAGCTACAAGAGCTTTGTGATGAACTTCAATATGCAGGGGATGGAAAAGACCATTCCCGAGGTATATTCAATGCTGAAATCAGCGGAGGTGGAGATCAAAAAGGAACATCAAGTGTTGATGGTGAATAAAACCACTAAGTTCAAGAAAGGCAAGGGTAAGAAGAACTTCAAGAAGGACGGCAAGGGAGTTGCCGCGCTCGGTAAGCCAGTTGCCGGGAAGAAGTCAAAGAATGGACCCAAGCCTGAGACTGAGTGCTTTTATTGCAAGGGAAGTGGTCACTGGAAGCGGAACTGCCCCAAATACTTAGCGGACAAGAAGGCCGGCAACACCAAAGGTATATGTGATATACATGTAATTGATGTGTACCTTACCAGTACTCGTAGTAGCTCCTGGGTATTTGATACCGGTGCGGTTGCTCATATTTGTAACTCAAAACAGGAGCTGCGGAATAAGCGGAGACTGGCGAAGGACGAGGTGACGATGCGCGTCGGGAATGGTTCCAAGGTCGATGTGATCGCCGTCGGCACGCTGCCTCTACATTTACCTACGGGATTAGTTTTAAACCTCAATAATTGTTATTTAGTGCCAGCTTTGAGCATGAACATTGTATCTGGATCTCGTTTAATGCGAGATGGCTACTCATTTAAATCCGAGAATAATGGTTGTTCTATTTATATGAGAGATATGTTTTATGGTCATGCCCCGCTGGTCAATGGTTTATTCTTGATGAATCTCGAACGTGATGTTACACATATTCATAGTGTGAATACCAAAAGATGTAAAGTTGATAACGATAGTCCCACATACTTGTGGCACTGCCGCCTTGGTCACATTGGTGTCAAACGCATGAAGAAGCTCCATGCAGATGGACTTTTGGAGTCTCTTGATTACGAATCATTTGACACGTGCGAACCATGCCTCATGGGTAAGATGACCAAGACTCCGTTCTCCGGAACAATGGAGCGAGCAACCAACTTATTGGAAATCATACATACCGATGTGTGCGGTCCAATGAGTGTTGAGGCTCGCGGAGGATATCGTTATGTTCTCACTCTCACTGATGACTTAAGTAGATATGGGTATGTCTACCTAATGAAACACAAGTCTGAAACCTTTGAAAAGTTCAAGGAATTTCAGAGTGAGGTTGAGAATCAACGTGACAGAAAATAAAGTTCTTACGATCAGATCGTGGTGGAGAATATTTAAGTCACGAATTTGGTACGCACTTAAGGAAATGTGGAATCGTTTCACAACTCACGCCGCCTGGAACACCTCAGCGAAACGGTGTGTCCGAACGTCGTAATCGCACTCTATTGGATATGGTGCGATCTATGATGTCTCTTACCGATCTACCGCTCTCATTTTGGGGCTATGCTTTAGAGACTGCCGCATTCACTTTAAATAGGGCTCCGTCGAAATCCGTTGAGACGACACCGTATGAATTATGGTTTGGGAAGAAACCTAAGCTATCGTTTCTAAAAGTTTGGGGATGCGATGCTTATGTCAAGAAACTTCAACCTGAAAAGCTCGAACCCAAGTCGGAAAAATGCGTCTTCATAGGATACCCTAAGGAAACCATTGGGTATACCTTCTACCTCAGATCCGAAGGCAAGATCTTTGTTGCCAAGAACGGGTCCTTTCTGGAGAAAGAGTTTCTCTCGAAAGAATTAAGTGGGAGGAAAGTGGAACTTGATGAGGTGATAGTCACCCCTTCCGAACCGGAAAGTAGCGCAGCGCGGGAAGATGTTCCTGTGGTGCCTACACCGACTGGGGAGGAAGTTAATGATGATGATCATGAAGCTTCGGATCAAGTTACTGCTGAACTTCGTAGGTCCACAAGGACACGTTCCGCACCAGAGTGGTACGGCAACCCTGTCCTGGAAATCATGTTGTTAGACAACGGTGAACCTTCGAACTATGAAGAAGCGATGGCGGGCCCGGATTCCGACAAATGGCTAGAAGCCATGAAATCCGAGATAGGATCCATGTATGAAAACGAAGTATGGACTTTGACTGACTTGCCCGATGATCGGCGAGCCATAGAAAATAAATGGATCTTTAAGAAGAAGACAGACGCGGATGGTAATGTGACCATCTATAAGGCTCGACTTGTCGCTAAGGGTTATCGACAAGTTCAAGGGGTTGACTACGATGAGACTTTCTCACCCGTAGCGAAGCTGAAGTCCGTCCGAATCATGTTAGCAATTGCCGCATTCTATGATTATGAGATATGGCAAATGGACGTCAAAACGGCATTCCTTAACGGCTTTCTTAAGGAAGAATTGTATATGATGCAGCCGGAAGGTTTTGTCGATCCTAAGAATGCTAACAAGGTATGCAAGCTCCAGCGCTCCATCTATGGGCTGGTGCAAGCATCTCGGAGTTGGAACATTCGATTTGATGAGATGATCAAAGCGTTTGGGTTTACACAGACTTATGGAGAAGCCTGTGTTTACAAGAAAGTGAGTGGGAGCTCTGTAGCATTTCTCTTATTATATGTGGATGACATACTATTGATGGGAAATGATATAGAATTCTTGGAAAGTATAAAGGCCTATTTGAATAAGTGTTTTTCAATGAAGGACCTTGGAGAAGCTGCTTATATATTAGGCATCAAGATCTATAGAGATAGATCAAGACGCCTCATTGGTCTTTCACAGAGTACGTACCTTGACAAGATATTGAAGAAGTTCAATATGGATCAGTCCAAGAAGGGGTTCTTGCCTGTATTGCAAGGTGTGCAATTGAGCACGGCTCAATGCCCGACCACGGCAGAAGATAGAGAAAAGATGAGTGTCATCCCCTATGCCTCGGCCATAGGGTCTATTATGTATGCCATGCTGTGTACCAGACCTGATGTAAACCTTGCCGTAAGTTTGGTAGGAAGGTACCAAAGTAATCCCGGCATGGAACACTGGACAGCGGTCAAGAATATCCTGAAGTACCTGAAGAGGACTAAGGATATGTTTCTCGTTTATGGAGGTGACGAAGAGCTCGTCGTAAAGGGTTACGTTGATGCTAGCTTCGACACAGATCTGGATGACTCGAAGTCACAAACCGGATACGTGTATATTTTGAATGGAGGGGCAGTAAGCTGGTGCAGTTGCAAGCAAAGCGTCGTGGCGGAATCTACATGTGAAGCGGAGTACATGGCAGCCTCAGAGGCAGCGCAAGAAGCAGTCTGGATGAAGGAGTTCATTACCGACCTAGGGGTGATTCCCAATGCATCGGGCCCGATGACTCTCTTATGTGACAACACTGGAGCTATTGCCCTTGCCAAGGAGCCCAGGTTTCACAGGAAGACCAGGCATATCAAGCGTCGCTTCAACTCCATTCGTGAAAGTGTTCAAAATGGAGACATAGATATTTGTAAAGTACATACGGACCTGAATGTAGCAGATCTGTTGACTAAACCTCTCCCTAGAGCAAAACATGATCAACACCAGAACTCTATGGGTGTTCGATTCATCACAATGTAACTAGATTATTGACTCTAGTGCAAGTGGGAGACTGTTGGAACTATGCCCTAGAGGCAATAATAAATGGTTATTATTATATTTCCTTGTTCATGATAATTGTCTATTGTTCATGCTATAATTGTGTTATCCGGAAATCGTAATACATGTGTGAATACATAGACCACAACGTGTCCCTAGTAAGCCTCTAGTTGACTAGCTCGTTGATCAACAGATAGTCATGGTTTCCTGACTATGGACATTGGATGTCATTGATAACGGGATCACATCATTAGGAGAATGATGTGATGGACAAGACCCAATCCTAAGCATAGCACTAAAGATCGTGTAGTTCGTTTGCTAGAGCTTTTCCAATGTCAAGTATCATTTCCTTAGACCATGAGATCGTGCAACTCCCGGATACCGTAGGAGTGCTTTGGGTGTACCAAACGTCACAACGTAACTGGGTGACTATAAAGGTGCACTACGGGTATCTCCGAAAGTGTCTGTTGGGTTGGCACGGATCGAGACTGGGATTTGTCACTCCGTATGACGGAGAGGTATCTCTGGGCCCACTCGGTAATGCATCATCATAATGAGCTCAATGTGACTAAGGAGTTAGCCACGGGATCATGCATTACGGTACGAGTAAAGTGACTTGCCGGTAACGAGATTGAACAAGGTATTGGGATACCGACGATCGAATCTCGGGCAAGTAACGTACCGATTGACAAAGGGAATTGTATACGGGATTGATTGAATCCTCGACATCGTGGTTCATCCGATGAGATCATCGTGGAACATGTGGGAGCCAACATGGGTATCCAGATCCCGCTGTTGGTTATTGACCGGAGAGGCGTCTCGGTCATGTCTGCATGTCTCCCGAACCCGTAGGGTCTACACACTTAAGGTTCGGTGACGCTAGGGTTGTAGAGATATTAGTATGCGGAAACCCGAAAGTTGTTCGGAGTCCCGGATGAGATCCCGGACGTCACGAGGAGTTCCGGAATGGTCCGGAGGTGAAGAATTATATATAGGAAGTCCAGTTTCGGCCACCGGGAAAGTTTCGGGGGTTATCGGTATTGTACCGGGACCACCGGAAGGGTCCCGGGGGTCCACCGGGTGGGGCCACCTATCCCGGAGGGCCCCATGGGCTGAAGTGGGAAGGGAACCAGCCCTTAGTGGGCTGGGGCGCCCCCCTTGGGCCTCCCCCTGCGCCTAGGGTTGGAAACCCTAGGGGTGGGGGGCGCCCCACTTGCCTTGGGGCGCAAGCCACCCCCTTGGCCGCCCCCCCCTCAGATGGGATCTCCAGGGTGGCCGGCGCCCCCCCAGGACCCCTATAAATAGTGGGGGGAGGGAGGGCAGCAGCACCACAGCCCCTGGCGCCTCCCTCTCCCCCTGCAACACCTCTCCTCCCCGCTTGCGCTTGGCGAAGCCCTGCCGGGATCCCCGCTACTTCCACCACCACGCCGTCGTGCTGTTGGATCTCCATCAACCTCTCCTCCCCCCTTGCTAGATCAAGAAGGAGGAGACGTTGCTGCTCCGTACGTGTGTTGAACGCGGAGGTGCCGTCCGTTCGGCACTCGGTCATCGGTGATTTGGATCACGGCGAGTACGACTCCATCAACCCCGTTCACTTGAACGCTTCCGCTCGCGATCTACAAGGGTATGTAGATGCACTCCTTTCCCCTCGTTGCTAATATACTCCATATATGGATCTTGGTGATGCGTCGAAAATTTTAAAATTCTGCTACGATCCCCAACACGACGATCGAATCTCGGGCAAGTAACATACTGATAGACAAAGGGAATTGTATACGGGATTGATTGAATCCCCGACATCGTGGTTCATCCGGTGAGATCATCGTGGAACATGTGGGAGCCAATATGGGTATCCAGATCCCGCTATTGGTTATTGGCCGGAGAGGTGTCTCGGTCATGTCTGCATGGTTCCCGAACCCGTAGGGTCTACACACTTAAGGTTCGGTGACGCTAGAGTTGTTATGGGAAATAGTATGTGGTTACCGAAGATTGTTCGGAGTCCCGGATGAGATCCCGGACATGACGAGGAGCTCCGGAATGGTCCAGAGGTGAAGATCGGTATATTGGACGAAGGGTATTGGAGTCCGGAATTGTTCCGGGGGTACCAGGCTATGGCCAGCATGTCCGAAAGGGGTTTCGGAGGCCCCGGCAAGCGTTGGGGGACCTTATGGGCCAAGGGGAGGGGGCAAACCAGCCCACTAAGGGGCTGTGCACCCCTCCCAACCCCTCTCACGTAACGTGGAGAGGTGGGGGCGCCTCCCCTAGGGCAGCCACCCCTCCCGGCTTGGGGGGCAAGTTTCCCAGGGGTGGGGGCGCCCAAACCCATCTAGGGTTTCCCCTGTGGCCGCCGCCCCTCCCCTAGGGAACCCTAGGGCGCCTCCTCCACCCCCCTTCCCCCTATATATAGTGAGGGAGAGAGAGGGCAGCCGTACCCCTTGCCTGGCGCAGCCCTCTCCTCCTCCAACTCCTCCTCCTCCGTAGTGCTTAGCGAAGCTCTACCGGAGAACCACGAGCTCCATTGCCACCACGCCGTCATGCTGCTGGAGTTCTCCCTCAACTTCTCCTCTCCCCTTACTGGATCAAGAAGGAGGAGACGTCCCTGGGCTGTACGTGTGTTGAACGCGGAGGCGCCGTCCGTTCGGCGCTAGATCAGATCTTCCGCGATTTGAATCGCCGCGACTACGACTCCGTCAACCGCGTTCTTGTAACGCTTCCGCTTAGTGATCTTCAAGGGTATGAAGATGCACTCCCTCTCTCTCTTTGCTAGCATCTCCTGGATTGATCTTGGCGACACGTAGGAAAATTTTGAATTATTGCTATGTTCCCCAACAGTGGCATCATGAGCTAGGTCTATGCGTAGATTCTATGCACGAGTAGAACACAAAGTAGTTGTGGGCGATGATTTGTTCAATTTGCTTACCGTTACTAGTCTTATCTTGATTCGGCGGCATTGTGGGATGAAGCGGCCCGGACCAACCTTACACGTACTCTTACGTGAGATAGGTTCCACCGACTGACATGCACTTGATGCATAAGGTGGCTAGCGGGTGTCTGTCTCTCCCACTTTAGTCGGATCGGATTCAATGAAGAGGGTCCTTATGAAGGGTAAATAGCAATTGGCATATCACCGATGTGGCTTTTGCGTAGGTAAGAAACGTTCTTGCTAGAAACCCATAGCAGCCACGTAAAACATGCAACAACAATTAGAGGACGTCTAACTTGTTTTTGCAGGGTATGCTATGTGATGTGATATGGCCAAAAGGATGTGATGAATTATATATATGTGATGTATGAGATTGATCATGTTCTTGTAATAGAAATCACGACTTGCATGTCGATGAGTATGACAACCGGCAGGAGCCATAGGAGTTGTCTTAATTTATTGTATGACCTGCGTGTCAATGAAAAACGCCATGTAATTACTTTACTTTATTGCTAACCGTTAGCCATAGTAGTATAAGTAATAGTTGGCGAGACAACTTCATGAAGACACGATGATGGAGATCATGATGATGGAGATCATGGTGTCATGCCGGTGACGAAGGTGATCATGCCGCGCCTCGAAGATGGAGATCAAAGGCGCAAGATGATATTGGCCATATCATGTCACTTTATGATTTGCATGTGATGTTTGTCATGTTTACATCTTATTTGCTTAGAACGACGGTAGCATAAATAAGATGATCCCTCACTAAAATTTCAAGAGATGTGTTCCCCCTAACTGTGCACCGTTGCGAAGGTTCGTTGTTTCGAAGCACCACGTGATGATCGGGTGTGATAGATTCTAACGTTCGCATACAACGGGTGTAAGCCAGATTTACACATGCAAAACACTTAGGTTGACTTGACGAGCCTAGCATGTACAGACATGGCCTCGGAACACAAGAGACCGAAAGGTCGAACATGAGTCGTATAGTAGATACGATCAACATGGAGATGTTCACCGTTGTTGACTAGTCCGTCTCACGTGATGATCGGACACGGTCTAGTCGATTCGGATCATGTATCACTTAGATGACTAGAGGGATGTCTATCTAAGTGGGAGTTCATTAAATAATCAGATAAACTGAATTATCATGAACATAGTCAAAAGGTCTTTGCAAATTATGTCATAGCTTACGCTTTGGTTCTACTGTTTAAGATATGTTCATAGAGAAAATTTAGTTGAAAGTTGATAGTAGAAATTATGCGGACTGGGTCTGTAAATTGAGGATTATCCTCATTGCTGCGCAGAAGGCTTATGTCCTTAATGCACCGCTCGGTGTGCTGAACCTCGAGCGTCGTCTGTGGATGTTGCGAACATCTGACATACACGTTTTGATGACTACGTGATAGTTCAGTGCGTAATGCTAACGGTTTAGAATTGAGGCGCCAAAGATGTTTTTTTGAAACGTCGCAGAACATATGAGATGTTCCAAAGACTGAAATTGGGATTTCAGACTAGTGCCCACGTCAAGAGGTATAAGACCTCTGACAAGTTTCTTAAGCCTGCAAACTAAGGGAGAAAAGCTCAATCATTGAGCATGTGCTCAGATTATCTGAGTACTACAATCGCTTGAATCGAGTGGGAGTTAATCTTCCAGATGAGATAGTGATGGTTCTCCATAGTCACTGCCACCAAGCTATTAGAGCTTCGTGATGAACTATAACATATCAGGGATAGACATGATGATCCTTGAGCAACTCGCGACGTTTGACACCGCGAAAGTAGAAATCAAGTAGGAGCATCAATTTTTGATGGTTAGTAAAACCACTAGTTTCAAGAAGGGCAAGGGAAAGAAGGGATACTTCATGAAACGGCAAATCAGTTGCTGCTCTAGTGAAGAAACCCAAGGTTGAACCCAAACCCGAGACTAAGTGCTTCTGTAATGAGGGGAACGGTCACTGAAGCAGAACTACCCTAGATACTTGGTAGATGAGAAGGCAGGCAAGGTCGACAGAAGTATATTGGATATACATTATATTAATGTGTACTTTACTAGTACTCCTAGTAGCACCAGGGTATTAGATACCGGTTCGGTTGCTAAGTGTTGGTAACTCGAAATAAAAGGCTACGGAATAAACGGAGACTAGCTAAAGGTGAGATGACGATATGTGTTGGAAGTGTTTCCAAGGTTGATGTAATCAAACATCGTACGCTCCCTCTACCATCGGGATTGGTATTAAACCTAAATAATTGTTATTTGGTGTTTGCGTTGAGCATAGACATGATTGGATTATGTTATCGCAATACGGTTATTCATTTAAGGAGAATAATGGTTACTCTGTTTATTTGAATAATACCTTCAATGGTCTTGCACCTAAAATGAATGGTTTATTGAATCTCGATCGTAGTGATACACATGTTCATGCCAAAAGATATAAAATAGTAATGATAGTACCACATACTTGTGGCACTGCCATTTGAGTCATATTGGTATAAAACGCATGAAGAAGCTCCATGTTGATGGATCTTTGGACTCACTCGTTTTTGAAAAGATTGAGACATGCGAACCATGTCTATTGGTAGATATGCATGAAGAAACTCCATACAGATGGATCGTTTGGACTCACTTGATTTTGAATCACTTGAGACATGCAAATCATAACACATGGGCAAGATGACTGAAAGGCCTCGTTTTCAGTAAGATGGAACAAGAAAGCAACTTGTTGGAAGTAATACATTTTGATGTGTGCAGTCCAATGAGTGCTGAGGCACGCAGTGGATATCGTTATGTTCTTACTTCACAGATGATTTGAGTAGATGCTGAGTATATTTACTTGATGAAACACAAGTCTGAATTATTGAAAGGTTCAAGTAATTTCAGAGTGAAGTTGAAGATCGTTGTGACAAGAGGATAAAATGTCTGTGATATGATCATAGAGATGAATATCTGAGTTACGAGTTTGGCACACAATTAAGACATTGTGGAAATTGTTTCACAACTAATACCGCCTGGAACACCATAGTGTGATGGTGTGTCCGAACATCATAACTGCACCCTATTGGATATGGTGCATACCATGATGTCTCTTATCGAATTACCACTATCGTTTATGGGTTAGGCATTAGTGACAACCGCATTCACTTTAAATAGGGCACCACGCAATTCCGTTGAGACAACACCATATGAACTATGGTTTAGAGAAACCTAAGCTGTCGTTTCTTAAAAGTTTGGGGCTGCGACGCTTATGTGAAAAAGTTTCAGGCTGATGAGCTCGAACCCAAAGCGGATAAATGCATCTTCATAGAATACCCAAAACAGTTGGGTATACCTCCTATTTCAGATCTGGAAGCAAAAGTGATTGTTTCTAGAAACGGGTCCTTTCTCGAGGAAAAGTTTCTCTCGAAAGAATTGAGTGGGAGGATGGTGGAGACTTGATGAGGTTATTGAACCGTCACTTCAACTAGTGTGTAGCAGGGCACAAGAAGTTGTTCCTGTGGCACCTACACCAATTGAAGTGGAAGCTTATGATAGTGATCATGAAACTTCGGATCAAGTCACTACCAAACCTCGTAGGACGACAAGGATGCGTACTACTTCAGAGTGGTACGTAATCCTGTCTTGGAAGTCATGTTGCTAGACAACAATGAACCTACGAGCTATGGAGAAACGATGGTGGGCCCAGATTCCGACGAATGGCTCGAGGCCATAAAATCCGAGAGAGGATCCATGTATAAAAAAAACAAAGTATAGACTTTGGAAGAACTACTTGATGGTCGTAAGGCTATTGGGTGCAGATGGATTTTAAAAGGAAGACGGACAATGATGGTAAATGTCACCATTAAGAAAGCTCGACTTGTCGTTAAGATGTTTTCCGACAAGTTCAAGGAGTTGACTACGATGAGATTTTCTCACTCGTAGCGATGCTAAGAGTCTGTTGGAATTATATTAGTAGTTACTGCATTATTTATGAAATCTTGCAGATAGGATGTCAAAAAACATTGTTTCCTCGACGATTTTCTTGAGGAAAGGTTGTATGTGATGCAACCAGAAGGTTTTGTCAATCCTGAAAGATGCTAACAAGTATGCAAAGCTCCAGCAATCCTTCTAAGGACTTGAGTAAGCATCTCGGAGTTGGAATGCACGCTTTGATGAGATGATCAAAGATTTTGAGAAACTTGTATTTCCAAAGAAGTGAGTCGGAGCACTATAGAATTTTTGATGAGTATATGTTGTTAACATATTGTTGATCAGAAATGATGTAGAATTTCTGGAAAGCATACAGGGTTATTTGAAAAGTGTTTTTCAATGGAAAACCTGGATTAAGCTACTTGAACATTGAGCATCAAGATCTATAAGGATAGATCAAAAACGCTTAATAGTACTTTCAAATGAATACGTACCATGACAAGATTTTGAAGGAGTTCAAAATAGATCAGCAAAGAAGGAGTTCTTGGTTGTGTTACAAGGTGTGAGTATTGAGTAAGACTCAATACCTGACCACGGCAGAAGAGAGAGAAAGTACGAAGGTCGTCCCCTATGCTTTAGACGTAGGCTCTACAGTATGCTATGCTGTGTACCGCACCTGAAGTGTGCCTTGCCATGAATTAGTCAAGGGGTACAAGAGTGATCCAGTAAGGGATCACATGACAGCGGTCGAACTTATCCTCAGTAACTAGTGGACTAAGGAATTTTTTCGATTATGGAGGTGGTAAAAGAGTTCGTCGTAAAGGGTTACGTCGATGCAAACTTTGACACTAATCCGGATGACTCTGAGTAGTAAACCGGATTCGTATAGTAGAGTAGTTATTTGGAATAGCTCCAAGTAGCGCGTGGTAGCTGCATCTACAAGATGACATAGAGATTTGTAAAGCACACACGGATCTGAAAGGTTTAGACCCGTTGACTAAAAACCTCTCTCACAAGCGAGATATGAACAAACCCCATGGGTGTTGGATTCATTACAATCACATAGTGTTGTGAACTAGATTATTGACTCTAGTGCAAGTGGGAGACTGTTGGAAATATGCCCTAGAGGCAATAATAAAATGGTTATTATTGTATTTCCTTGTTCATGATAATTGTCTATTGTTCATGCTATAATTGTATTAACTGGAAACCGTAATACATGTGTGAATACATAGACCACAACATGTCCCTAGTAAGCCTCTAGTTGACTAGCTCGTTGATCAATAGATGGTTATGGTTTCCTGACCATGGACATTGGATGTCATCGATAACGGGATCACATCATTAGGAGAATGATGTGATGGACAAGACCCAATCCTAAGCATAGCACTAAAGATCGTGTAGTTCGTTTGCTAGAGCTTTTCCAATGTCAAGTATCATTTCCTTAGACCATGAGATCGTGCAACTCCCGGATACCGTAGGAGTGCTTTGGGTGTACCAAACGTCACAACATAACTGGGTGACTATAAAGGTGCACTACGGGTATCTCTGAAAGTGTCTGTTGGGTTGGCACAGATCGAGATTGGGATTTGTCACACCGTATGACGGAGAGGTATCTCTGGCCCACTCGGTAATGCATCATCATAATGAGCTCAATGTGACTAATGAGTTAGCCACAGGATCATGCGTTATGGAACGAGTAAAGAGACTTGCCGGTAACGAGATTGAACGAGGTATTGGGATACCGACGATCGAATCTCGGGCAAGTAACATACCGATAGACAAAGGGAATTGTATACGGGATTGATTGAATCCCCGACATCGTGGTTCGTTCGATGAGATCATCGTGGAACATGTGGGAGCCAATATGGGTATCCAGATCCCGCTATTGTTTATTGGCCGGAGAGGTGTCTCGGTCATGTTTGCATGGTTCCCGAACCCGTAGGGTCTACACACTTAAGGTTCGGTGACGCTAGAGTTGTTATGGGAAATAGTATGTGGTTACCGAAGATTGTTCGGAGTCCCGGATGAGATCCCGGACATGACGAGGAGCTCTGGAATGGTCCGGAGTTGAAGATCGATATATTGGACGAAGGGTATTGGAGTCCGGAATTGTTCCGGGGGTACCAGGCTATGGCCAGCATGTCCGAAAGGGGTTTCGGAGGCCCCGGCAAGCGTTGGGGGGCCTTATGGGCCAGGGGGAAGGGGCAAACCAGCCCACTAAGGGGCTGTGCGCCCCTCCCAACCCCTCTCACGTAACGTGGAGAGGTGGGGGCGCCTCCCCTAGGGCAGCCACCCCTCCCGGCTCGGGGGGCAAGTTTCCCAGGGGTGGGGGCGCCCAAACCCATCTAGGGTTTCCCCTGTGGCCGCCGCCCCTCCCCTAGGGAACCTCCTCCACCCCCTTCCCCCTATATATAGTGAGGGAGAGAGAGGGCAGCTGTACCCCTTGCCTGGCGCAGCCCTCTCCTCCTCCAACTCCTCCTCCTCCGTAGTGCTTAGCGAAGCTCTGCCGGAGAACCACGAGCTCCATTGCCACCACGCCGTCGTGCTGCTGGAGTTCTCCCTCAACTTCTCCTCTCCCCTTGCTGGATCAAGAAGGAGGAGACGTCCCCGGGCTGTACGTGTGTTGAACGCGGAGGCGCCGTCCGTTCGGCGCTAGATCGGATCTTCCGCGATTTGAATCGCCGCGAGTACGACTCCATCAACCGCGTTCTTGTAACGCTTCCGCTTAGCGATCTTCAAGGGTATGAAGATGCACTCCCTCTCTCTCGTTGCTAGCATCTCCTGGATTGATCTTGGCGACACGTAGATTTTTTTTGAATTATTGCTACGTTCCCCAACATACCATGTATGAGTTATCATGTTATTTGCACATAAGTTACCGTGGCATGTTTCAGCGACTTGCTCCACCCCCATCCTCGCCGACCAAGTTATCAGGACCGGGGTACATAAGTTATCAGGTCCGCCATGTTTGAGTTATCATGTTATTTGCACAGAAGTGACCATGGCATGTTTCAGCGACTTGCCCCACCCCCACCCTCGCCGACCAAGCTATCAGGACCGGGGTACATAAGTTATCAGGTCCGCCATGTTTGAGTTATCATGTTATTTGCACAGAAGTGACCATGGCATGTTTCAGCGACTTGCTCCACCCCCACCCTCGCCGACCAAGCTATCAGGACAGGGGTACATAAGTTATCAGGTCCGCCATGTCTGAGTTATCATGTTATTTGCACAGAAGTGACCATGGCATGTTTCAGCGACTTGCCCCACCCCCACCCTCGCCGACAAATTTTTTAGGACCGGGGTACATAAGTTATCAGGTCTATGAAATTTGAGTTACCATGTTATTCACACGAAAGTTAACGGAGGATATTTCATCCCCCCCGGTCGGTAAAGTTAGTAGGAACGGGGTACCTAAGCGCGGAAAAAATCGAACACTAAATTAACTCGTTTTTATGCATACGTAGTAGAGGAGACATGTTAAATAGCCCATTTACTTTCTTTTGTTCAAGAAAGGGATCGTAGGTCAGGTGGTAGGCTAGTTGAGTTGGCTCACTAGTGGTGCAATGATCGAATCCTCTCTTGTTCGCACCAATTTTTGCGTGAAAAAATCTCGAACGAAAAAAGATCTGAAGAGGGAAAAAAAAGGATCGGGAGGAGAGCAAGAAAATCGGATCTGGAGCGGATCGTGCGCATGCAACAAAGAAAAGAAAAGGAAACTGTGGCACTAAAAATGAACAGAGAAAGAAAAGTACTAACATTGGCACTTGATGAGTGAATCGAAAGATGACGTCAGAAAAAATTGTTGGCATTAAATGGGATGGCTGCACCGACAATCAAATGGAAGAAGCGAATGGCTTGAAATTAATTTCGTGAATCAACGCACAGGAACGAGCAAAATAATGGTGTCTTAATTATGCTGACGTGGCTCTATAGGGTCAAGTATGACGACTATTGTTCACCTAAAAAAAGATACGTAGTGGTGTGGTGGTAGGCTGCTGTAGGTCTTCTCTTGGAGACCTCGGTTCGCTTCCAAACCGCGCTGCAAACGACCAGTCGACTGGTCGTTAGATTTCTCGTATATTAAATGAAAATAAGATAATTTATTATCATATATGTTGTCCATAATTTTTTTCCATTTTATTTACCAACAAACATGAAAACTTAATTAAGTGCAGATAAGATTTAGGCCTAATTATGACACGTGGTCGACTATGTGTTAAATATCCTAATTTTTTTGCTAGGTTCCTAGCATATAGCGTCAATTTTTTTGTTTTTTCATCCATAGATTTGTAATTTTTACCATCTCATTTAACTCGAAACTAGCTCGAGATTGACTAGAAATTGTTACAAGCTGAGCACGAGTCAAGTTCTACAGCTCGATCATAAGCTTCACTCAGTTTGAACTCGCTCGAATTTTCATTTGAGTTGAGTTGAGCCAACTCCAACTCGTTTGAGCTCGACTCGTTTGTAGCCCGATTAAAAAAAATAGAACGTGTTGCCTTTGTGAACGGATGGAGGACTACTTGACTGAACAATTAATAAAGAAAGCAAAGTTTCATACTATGACATTATGAAATTTTCTTTTGGCGTGGATATACATCAAGCTGAGTTATCACACCAATCAGTCCACCAGCACAGTGTCGGTGGAGATGAAGCTGAAGATGACCATGTCCTTGACGGCGCCCTTGAGCACGCAGTACCGCCGCAGCACGGCCTCCCGCCGGAAGCCGGCCTTCTCCAGCACCCGCTGCGACGCCACGTTGGCCACGTCCACCAGCGCCTCCACGCGCTGCAGCCCCTCCACCTCGCCGAACACCGCGGCCACCGCCCGCCGCACGGCCGCCGTGGCCACGCCCTTGCCCCAGTGCGCGCGCGCCAGCACGTACCCGAGCTCCGCGCGGCAGGCGTCGTCCGTCGGCGACACGGAGATCGCGCCGACGGGGCGGTCGTCGTCGCCGGCGAGGCAGATGGCGCGGAACCAGGGGTGCGGGAGCACGGCGTCGTGGATGAAGGCGAGCAGGGGCTCCGTGGACTCGTAGGGCTCCCAGCGGCAGGGGGCGGCCACCTGCGGGTCCGACGCCCACGCCATCATGGCGTCCACGTCGGCCAGGCCGAACAGCCGGAGCGTCACCTCCGCGGCCGGCTTCTTGGTTGGCTGCGCTCCTTGACCGGCCTGCTCCATTTTCTTTTGAGCTGCGTGCTCTGGTTGGCGACGGCGAGCAGAGGTGGCCTGTGTTTATAGGTAGAATCTGTCAGAGCAAGCGCCCGCTCTGTTTGACCGCATCGTATACAAATTGTGAGTAAGGAAGGAACCTTGATGACCAAGTTTGCCGTGAAGTGAAACGATGGGCCGTTCTTGGAAAATTCAGAGAAAAGGACAGGCAGGCAGGCAAGTCCGCAAGTGTCAATGGTGATGGGGACGGCAAAGGAAGGTCGATGGAACCGAGGAAGAAGGGCGGCTACACCCTACTCAATTGTGGAGTCAATGGTCAGCCTGACCATGACTTCATTTTTTTTTTGACGTAAATAACTTTATTTCTCAAATGATAGTGAGGTCGTTTACAACAAGTTGAGAAATAAAGTCCGGGATTGAGCTATCCCAAAACTCCGAGAGTCTACTAGAGAGGGAGTATTTAGCTATACAATCAGCTACTTCATTTGCTTCCCGTAGGCAAGCAATGATTTCATAATGAGCAACATCTAATCCCAACTCTTTTTCTTCAAATACAGTAGCTGAATCTTGTCCCGAGTATTCTTCCATACTAAACGCTTGGACCGCATTATAGCAATCAGGTTCTATCTGGAAAGTATTGCAACCGATCTTAGAGGCAAGATAGAAGCCATTACGGATGGCCATTATCTCCGCAGATTCTGCTGTTGTCACATGCGGTATAAACCAGCTAGCTGCAGCAATGAACTCACAGCGCTCATCCCGCGCAATAGCCCCCGTTCCTCCATTCATATTCTCATAACAAAAGGACGCATCCACGTTTATCTTCACTACTCCCCTTCCCGGTTTCTGCCACATGTGATCACGCTTTCTTATGGGCTGATTCACTGCGAGTGAATGGTAAAAGTTCGTGGCCAGGACTCGGATTGAAACAGTTGTCCGATCCGGTGGTGGGATGTGTATCTCCTTTACTTTCTGTCTCCTCTGCCACCATATGTACCAGCTAGCCACTGTCATTAGCTCTGCCATCGGTACGCCCTCTGTGCTTTCATCTTTATACATTAGAGTGCTCATCGTGAATGAACCCGACTGTCCTGTAGAGCTGCGTTTTGAATCTCAGTTTTAAGCCGAGTTTCTCCCAGATCTCCAAGGCTCAAGGACATTGGAATAAACAATGTTGCGTGTCTTCATAACCAATCCGGCAGACCGGACACTGCCCGGATACTGGTATATGACGCCCTGCAAGGGTTCCAAAACATGGTAGCACTCCTCGGATAACTTTCCACACAAAGTGCTTGATCTTCCCAGGTACTCGAAGAGCCCAAACATGCTTTCATATATCCTGTTCTCGGCTCCGTTGTGGATAAGACAGATCCATCTGATGCCCAAATTGATGTTTAAATTCTGTGTGATAAGCCGATCTAACTGTGAAGTTTCCATTCCGGTTATAATGCCATGAAACAAAGTCATCCATGATATGCACTCTTAGTGGGATTTGTAGGATTCTGTACACATCGACCGGCCAAAAGACATCGCGAACCAACACCTCATCCCACTGACCTGTATGTGGATCAATTAACTCTTCCACTGTTGTCAACATAGTGGATCCCCGCGGTGTTATGATTTTCCGGGACTCACTTGTTGGAACCCAAGGATCTTGCCAAATGTTTATATGTGATCCCGTACCCACTCTTCAAATACATCCTCGTGTGAACGTTTGAATCCCAGCAACGATACTCTGCCACGTAAAGGAGGATCCCTTCTTCGGCCCTGCATTCAATATGTTTCCATCTGGATAGTATTTAGCACTGCGAACTCGAGCACACAAAGATTCTGGATTCTGGATCAGACGCCAACACTGTTTTGCTAATAAAGCAAGATTAAAACTGTGAAGGTCTCTAAACCCCAGTCCTCCTTTCCTCTTTGGCATGCACAATTTCCACCATGCAAACCAATGCATCCGTTTCTTCTCCTCACTATCTCCCCACCAAAACGCTGCCATTTCATCTGTTATTGCCTTACAAATTCCTTTTGGAAATTTAAAAACTGACATAGCATATGAGGGGATTGATTGGGCCGCTGCTTTCAACAAAATTTCCTTTCCTTGTGTAGAAAGTATTTTCTCCTTCCATCCTTTAATTCTCTGACAAATTCGGTCAATCAAGTGCTGAAAACAATCACTTCTGTCCACACCTACAATTGTAGGAAGACCAAGGTATTTGTCAGATAGTGTTTCTGTTAAAATGTCAAGGGTCCTGCATACATCTTCCCTGACGGCAACATTTGTATTGGGGCTGAAAAAACACTTGATTTTGCCGTACTGACAAGCTGTCCAGAGCTTGCACAATATAGATCTAAAACCCTCCTCAAAGCATTTGCATTCTGTGTATTGGCCTTCATAAGAATGAGAGAATCATCTGCGAAAAGCAAGTGGGAGATGGATGGTGCATTACGACAGACTTTGATACCTTCCAAGCCACCCACCTCTTCCTCATGGGCCAACATGCTCGATAATCCTTCAGAACAAAGCAGAAATAAATAAGGGGACAAGGGGTCGCCTTGCCTTAATCCTCTAGTAGGTATTATCTCATCCGTTTCTGCACCATTAAACCTTATCTTATAGCTTATGAGGAAACACACTCCATTATCATCTCAATCCAACCCGGATCAAAGCCGAGTTTTAACATCATTTGCTCCAAGAAACCCCACTCCACACGATCATATGCTTTCATCATGTCTAACTTGACTGCACAATACCCATTAGAGCCATGAGTTTTTTTCTTTATTGCATGAAAGCATTCATACGCAATAAGCACATTATCTGTTATGAGTCTACCAGGCACAAACACACTCTGTGTGGGGGATATGATCTCGGGAAGAACTTTCTTTAACCTGTTCGCATGCATTTTAGAGATGATTTTATATACCACATTGCATAAACTGATTGGCCTGAACTGTGTTATTACCTCTGGGCTATCTACCTTTGGTATTAACACACTATTTGTGTGATTCCACCTTGCTGGTACTTTCCTCATCTATACTGCTTCGAGAACCTCATCAGTGAGCTCCTGACCATGACTTCAATTTGTTTTATATGGGAAAAAATTGGCACTTTCTTTTTGAGAAAGGCAGGTACTATAGGTCCACGCCATGTCGGTTTGCTTGGACCAATGGCCAGAATTGACAGCATCTATAATAGGACCTGCGCTCAAAAAAGGAAAAATATATATACAGGACTCTTAAACCCTCCCCAAACTTCACAAAATCACCACCCAGCCAAACCCTCCAAAGCTGGCCCAAACATTTGGGTTGTCCGGCACCCCTTAGACACAGTCTGCACATGAGACGGATATGAAACGCTTGTACGTATCCTAATGCGTCTGCCATGTTGGATTAGACAGGCTGGACCCATCCCCAATCTCTTCAAATTATTCTCAACCTAGCCCAAGTTGCCCTCTTCTTCTTCTTCTTCTCTCTTCTACCTCACCGTTGCGATCCCCAACCCATAGAGTCACCACTGTCGGCCCAACCCACGACATCGTCGTCCATGCCTCCATCGAAGATGGACGCCACCCCGACATGTCTTACTCATCCGGACATACACCTCGTCCTCTATGTGTCCAATGAACATGAGATGCTTTTTATTCTTTTGCTCATTTGTAGGCAAACGATGGATTCCTCGCATGAAACTATGAGAAGAATGACATTGATGAATTCTTATACAAAGAGTTCATAAAGGGCAGATTCGAACGACGATGTTGATGAGCATCTAGAAAGAAATGGAGAAGTAAGAGGAGCATATTCTGAACTTCAATGGTTTGACAAAGGGCAGAAGTGTTGTTCCCCGGGATAGAATCATTGGCACACAACTTCTCTACAACAACTACTTTTATTACCGGACACAACATACCATGAGGTTTTTTTTTCAACGTTGCTTCTGGATGAGTAAACATTCGTTCTTGCACGTAGTGAATGTCGGGGAGGAATATGTTCTTACTTCAAGCTGAGGAAGAATTATTGCAGACAACTTTTCTTCTCTTCCATGTAGGAATGCACCGCTGCTCTCATGATTCTTGCATGTGGTAAAGCCGCAAATGCTTTTGATGCTAAAGTCCGGATGGAGAGACCACATCCCTTGAGGGCATGGTGAAATTTGCCCGCGCCGTGGTGAAGGTGTTTGGACCGGAGTACCTCAGAACCAACTATTGAGAACACAAAAAAGTTATTAATAATTGAAGTAGCAAGAGATTTCCCAGGTATGCTCGGTTCTGTTGAATTGCATGCATTTGCAATGAAAGAACTGCCTAAAAGGTTTGCGTAGACATTACCAAGGTCACTCCAAAGAGGCCACCACCATACTTGAAGCAGTGACATCAAAGGATTTGTGGATTAGACGGGTTTTCTTTGGCATGTCTGGTTCTCACAATGAAAAGACACAACTATACAATGGGTTGCTACCCTGCCGATGGTATCTATCCTACCGGCGGCTTTCGTGAAGACTATATCTGAGCTCCAAGGTAGGTAACAATGTGTCTTTGCACAAATGCAAGAAGGTGCTAGAATGAATGTGAAAGGGGTATTCGGTGTGCAGGAACCGAAACATTGTAACAGCTGATGACATGCTATGTAATCTTGCACAACATGGCCGTGAAGGATGAGAGTGAAGGGGCAACCCGTACACATGATTTTGAGAAGTTCGGAGTACGAGTCTGCCTCCTAGAATAAGATGCTAGGCATGTTGTGAACTTTCTAGAGATACATCGACAATTTCAAGACCAACAGGTGCACGTGCAACTAAATTATCTTGTGGAGTATATGCGGGTCCAAGCTAGAAATCAATGAATTTCATGTTTGAATTATGCACTTGAAATAAGTTTTATGTTTGAATTATGTACAAATTTATTCTTTGCATGAGGTATTCACTCACTGTTATCGTGTATTATCAGATGATGGACGTGCATGTATTTGGTTGGATTTGAGATTTCGAAAATGGAGGTTGTGGTTGTAAAAGAGAACATGGGCGGACAGGCGCTGCCCATGGGGTGTCCGGACGCACCCGTGGACGTGTGCAATTTATTCAAGTGTCAGTCAAGTGATATAGTATATAAGAATAAAAAGGAAAAAACTGAAGAAGAAAAATTGTATACGAATCTTCATGCAAGATCAAAGGAAAATAGCATCGATTTTGTCAGTATCAGTACTTAGTAAAACTGTTCATTCAAGGCTTGCTAAAAAAACATTCATTCAAGTTTAACGGGGTCTCTGCCTCTGCTGCGTCAGATACAGGCCCCGTGGCCAATCCAACAGGTGTCAGGGTGTACGAATCAGAGCTATTGCTACGACGGCGACGACGAAGGCCAGACTTCTCCTTCCTGCTCTGTCGACATTCCCGCGGGAGTACTGAGGCGTCGGAGTGGCCTTGGATCCAGACCCTGCGTCAGATCCAGAGACAGAAAATGGCGCTCCGATTAGCTCACCGTGATGCGCTCCGATCATCTCCACGGGCCTATTCCAAAACATTTGCAGAAGGTTCTGCACGTACCTGCAGGCGTAGCGTCCGGATCGTAGGGCGTCGCCGGAGAAGACATCGGAACACCCATGGCTGCACGGCACAAATGGCACGACGTTATTTTCTACTTGCGGTGTTGTTCGTACTTGCGCAGTGTGGGCTTACAGTCGCACTGGCTGGCGGGCGGGGCCTGGACCCTGCACGCCGCGGGCATCTGCAGCGCGCGGGCGCCGTCCAGGGCCACGCCGAGCGTGGCCGCCGTGCCGCCGAGCACCGCGCAGAGGCATTTCGGGCTGGACCGCAGCACGCCGGACACCGCCGCGCAGCACGGCTCCCCGGGCGCCGTTGCGTTGCCCGACATGTAGGCCATGCACGGGGAAAGGCTGACGAGCTCCGGCATGCAACCAGAGCCCCCGCTGCCACCAGATGGAGCCGGCGCCGGCGCCGGCACCTGTGCCGCGCACTGGCACGCCAGCAGCGCGGCCGCCACGGCCAGGACAAGGCCGAGCGCCGAGACGCCGTTATGATCCGCTCCCATTGGACTTGTTGTAATTCCTTCGCCTTTGATGCGCGAACTGTGCGTGGCACTGGCATGGTCAGCTCTCTGATTTTGTAGCAAGAAGCATTCTCGTTCTTGACACTGACAGACCATGGTCCATAATAGCGGTTAGTTAAGGTTGGTCGCGCCGGTGAGCCCAGGCTATTTTTGCATATGCATTCGCCATTGTTCGGTCAACTTCTCGCCAAATCCTTGGACTTCGCTTTCATGGCGAGTCAGTCGGAGTCTCCGAGACAGAGAGAGCAGTGCACCTGCAAACTTTGCGGATTCATCTGGTCACAGTCCCAGCTACCTCACGTCCTGATCACCTAAACGCATCAGCACAAGCGGTTCGCGCAACCACCATGGCCAAACGCTCATCTACCACCTGAAACATTCTTAACCACACTAGTTTACACACACGACAACTACCAAAGTGTATTTCCCATCACCCACATGCATATATAAGCAGCGGAACCGCGCGGGATCCTTCACAGTGTAATTTGCTCATTCAAAAAACTGTGGTGCATTTCAGTTGTATGATCGGGCTATGACACGTGACGGTGCGATGGGCGCGGCGGCGGCGTTGGTATTGGTGCTGGCCGTGCTGCCGGCGGCGGTGTCGGGGCAGGCGGGGGTGGCGACGTCGTGCACGGCGTCGCTGATCAGCACGTTCACGCCGTGCCTCAACTTCGTGACGGGGAGTACCAACGGCGGGGGCTCGCCGACGCTGCAGTGCTGCAGGGCGGTGGCCGGGGTGGTCCGCACCGGCGCCGACTGCGCCTGCCTCATCCTCACCGGCAACGTGCCCTTCGGCCTCCCCATCAACCGCACCCTCGCCATCTCCCTCCCCAGGGTCTGCAAGTCGCTCTCCGTCCCGCTCGTCTGCAGAGGTCCGTGTCTACTTCCAACAGTTTGTTTTCAGTTTTTTTACTGCACAATTTGAACTCTGATTAACCAAGCAAGTTCTTGTCTGTCGCATTCTTGTGATCTGCAGATACAGCGACGCAAATCCCAGCTCCAGGTAAATTAATTCTTCTTGCTTAACCTGCCATTGACATAGTATTGAGTAATTGAGTGTACATTACTGAAGCTGATTAACACTGAACGATGAACTTTCAGGGCCTATTGCATTTGCTCCGGCGCTGCCCCCTCTGCGTAAGTATCTTCAACGACGTTCTGCTCCTACCGTACCGAAGTTGCAAATTAATCTGTTGGTCTGAACAAACGTCTTGCAATTCTGCAGCAGCGTTGCCGCCGGAGTCGTCGGTGGATGAGACGGCGACACCGCCGGCGGTGGAAGCGCCGCCGGTCATGCAGGGGCAGAGGCCGGTGGTAGTGCCCAGCTCGGTGTGGAGGGGCGCCCGTGCTCCCTCCGTTCTGCTGCTTGTGGCCGCATCCATTTTGGTTCTGATTACGTAGGTTGTGCACGTGGAGGACTTGTAGGATGCTCATCTCCGAGACAATGGCTGGTTTTCGCCGCAAAGAAAAGAAGGATGTTACTATTGTGTTGGTGGCTTTGGGCTCACCGTGTAAGAAAATTTTCCGTGTGGGATCAATATGATGTGATTATGGAGCACGTGTTTTCTTGAATGTGCCGGTATGCCGGATGGATCTTTTGATGCCTTCTTCAAATCACATCACATCACACATCCAACGCTACGGATTTCTGTAATGATATCATGGTGGTTGAACACAAAGCAACGGCTGGGGAAGTGCCCTTCTTCTAGGCTCAAGCTCAAATGAGTTGGGTATGAACGGAAAAAGGGATCTACCCCCGCGTCTTCTTCACAGGGGCGGCTCAGGGGAAACCTACTTGTCCCCTTTGCCGGCCCCTCTTCCACCCTCTCCCTCGCCGTTGTCGGCATAGGTCACTGGGCAAAGGCCGCCGATGGCGGCATGACATGCCTTCTCGCGCGGAGCTGAGTCTTCCCCGTGCGGTTCCCGGTGGATGCGCTCGCGGACCCCTTACGATGGACTGTTCCGGCTCGGCATTAGTTAGTACCTTTTGTTCTCGCTAAATTTTCCCTTGATGTTAAGTTAGTCACAACGCACAAGATACTCATTTTCCATCTTATTAGGCAACTTTGTTTCAATTATCTTCATACACTAAAATGCACCAAACAAAATAAAATAAACTTTAGGTACCAACATTGCCTGGTTCACCAACAAAAATATCTCTTCACCTTCTATTTCTAAATTGCATTAATTTATGACCAGTTCAACCAATGGATAACAAAACATAATGCTCTCGAGATAATTAGAAATTAATCAGGGGCGCCAGAGTTCGTAGGTGAACATGAAACTCTACTTGGCGGAGCAGACTGTAGCAATCAACGGAGGCTAGGGGTCAGACTGTCGGAGGCACCAACGAGGCGCCGCGATTTGATCCCAATGGCTGGGGCCATGACTGGCCGGAGTCTGGAGGGACAACAGAGGGGGAAGGGCACCATGAAAAGGTCGCGCAGATGGGTTGGGGGACTGTTGTGCCTACGAGATATGCCGCCGCTGGCTGCTGCTCCTGTTATGTGTTCGCACACAAGACCTTTTGCGGCTTGGGTCGACCGTGATGTGCCCTGTCTCTTGGTCCTTGTGGTGGACTGGGCTTCATGCGCTATGAAGCATAACATAGGTATAAAAAAATTCACCGAATCATGGGCGGGACATGGCCCAGTTCGGCCCTCACGAATCTCTGCCCCCCTGGGTGGCTGTAGACTGTACTATAATGACCTCCTATGGCTGCACGGTGATGGTGGTCACCGGAAGCTCTCCGAAGAGGGATGGTTGTGCAGCGGTGGCGGTCGCACATCGTATTTTTTTTTTGAAAAGGGGAGCTCCCCGGCCTCTGCATCAGAACGATGCATACGACCATACTTATTAATAAGTAAAAAGGTTCAACACAAGTCATCATGTCTCAAACAAAAGAACGAAAAATGCTCACAAAGAGCACAAAAAGAAAAGTAAAGCCACAACCGGCTGGCATAAGAAAGATAGGTACCAACATTGCCTGGTTCACCAACAAAAATATCTCTTCACCTTCTATTTCTAAATTGCATTAATTTATGACTAGTTCAACCAATGGATAACAAAAAACATAATGCTCTCGAGATAATTAGAAATTAATCAGGGGCGCCAGAGTTCGTAGGTGAACATGAAACTCTACTTAGCGGAGCAGACTGTAGCAATTAACGGAGGCTAGGGGTCAGACTGTCGGAGTCTAGAGGGACAACAGAGGGGGAAGGGCACCATGAAAAGGTCGCGCAGATGGGTTGGGGGACTGTTGTGCCTACGAGATATGCCGCCGCTGGCTGCTGCTCCTGTTATGTGTTCGCATGCGAGACCTTTTGCGGCTTGGGTCGACCGTGATGTGCCCTGTCTCTCAGGATGGAAATGGGCCGGGTCGGCCCACCGGGTCACTGACCCGACCCAAAAATTCAAGGCCAATGGGTCACGTGGGTCGGCCTCAAACAAGAGGGTCAACAGGGCCGCCACCGAGTGACCCGTTGGGTCAGCGGGGCCGGCCCG
Organism: Triticum aestivum; assembly: GCF_018294505.1. Classification (NCBI taxonomy): domain Eukaryota; kingdom Viridiplantae; phylum Streptophyta; class Magnoliopsida; order Poales; family Poaceae; genus Triticum; species Triticum aestivum. The sequence goes on along the minus strand of NC_057808.1, from coordinate 497,191,675 downwards.
CCTTATAGTCTTATAGCTCACAACAGCCGCAGTCTTCATCCGCCGACTTTGTCGTAGGAGCCAATTTTACAATGCAGTCAGTTGTATAATTTTCGGCGAACGCTCGCGTATATGAACAACAAAATTGTCTTGATATGTTTCATCAAAATGCGCATGTACAAAATCACAAGTAGACGGCTTAATTTTTTCCTATTACCATGTATTAAATATTTTATTAATTCTTACACTAGTTAGATTCCATTAAAGCGTGTCTAATTTTAATATCTCATTTGTGCACAAGACAATGTAAATCAAGAATTTGGGTTCGACCCGGAATGCCCATCGGGCCAACAAGGCCACTGACTATTTTTTATATGGGTCGACCCGTGGCTTCTCAAATTGGCCTTGGGGCCATGAGGGCCGGGTCCAAGGCCAGGGCCGGGTCGGCCCATTCCCATCCCGACCTGTCTCTTGGTCCTTGTGGACTGGGCTTCATGCGCTATGAAGCATAACATAGGTATAAAACAATTCACCGAATCATGGGTGGGACATGGCCCAGTTCAGCCCTCTCGAATCTCTGCCCCTGGGTGGCTGCAGACTGTACTATAATGACCTCCTACGGCTCCACGGTGATGGTGGTCACCGGAAGCTCTCCGAAGAGGTTCATCTCTCCAGATCCGATGGTTCACTTCGGCAATGGATGCAAACTATGAACGAAGACGTGGCACAGAGGGATGGTTGTGCAGCGGTGGCGGTCGCACATCGTATTTTTTTTATTTTTTTCGAAAAAGGGGAGCTCCCCGGCCTCTGCATCAGAACGATGCATACGACCATACTTATTAATAAGCAAAAAGGTTCAACACAAGTCATCATGTCTCAAACAAAAGAACGAAAAATGCTCACAAAGAGCACAAAAAGAAAAGTAAAGCCACAACCGGCTGGCATAAGAAAGATAGGAAAACTAATTGCCTATCCTATTACATAACCGCCATCCAAACCGGTTGAAAATAGCCCGAGCTACCATCTCTCATCGGATAGATCCAGTAACCATAGACTCCCTGGCCTTCGTCGGAGTGAGTAGCGACCACACACGGATCAACGCAGTGGCTCGGAAGATAACCTGCAAAAAATGAATGTTTGTTGTTCTGTTAAAGACCAAATCATTTCTGCAGTTCCAGACTGCCCATAATAAAGCACATACTCCTACACGAATGTGTCTCGCTGTTTCGAAATCTATCCTGTTTCGGATTCTATCCCATCAAGCCACGTCCCAAATAACATGCTGATAGTATTCAGAGGAGTAACATTAAAGGCTATGTGAACCGTTCGCAACATTTTTTTTGCCAAAGGCAGTCAAGAAAGAGGTGCTTGATGGATTCATCCCGGTCACAAAAACTACATCTTGTAGATCCTGTCCAGTTGCGTTTTGCCAAGTTGTCCTTTGTTAAAATGACTTGTTTATGTACAAACCACATAAACACTTTAATTTTCAAAGGTACTTTGACTTTCCAAACATGTTTCGAACTAGGAGTAGAGCTAGAGGTGATAACATTCAGATACATGGATTTAACCGTAAACTCTCCATTCCTAGTTAGCTTACAGCACAACTGATCGAGCCGTTGAGAAAGCTGAACATCCATCAGTCTTCTCACGAGATGGAGCCAGGCTTCCCAACGGTTTCCAGCTAGCGTCCTCCTGAAGTGAATATTGAGTGGAGTGGACTGAAGTACTGTTGCAACGTAAGCGTCTCTTCGTTGAACAATGCTATGAAAGCGAAGGATATTGAAGCACGAGGGGTGTTTCCCCTAGCCACGTATCCTCCCAGAATCTCGTAGTGGTACCGTTTCCAACTATAAACTTTGTCCTATTGAAAAAAACTGATTTACTCTCATCAGTCCTTTCCAAAAAGGCGAGTCCATCGGCCTCACTGTCACCTGAGACAGCGTTTTGGAATGAAGGTACTTATTACGCAGAATCTACGCCCATGTGGCCTCTGTCTCTACAGATAGCTTATACAGCCACTTGCTGAGAAGACATATGTTCTTCACCTCAAGATTTTCAATACCTAGACCCCCTTGGTCTTTCGGTCGACAAATAATATCCCATTTAGCGAGTCTGTATTTTTTCTTTAGCTCATCACTCTGCCAGAAGAAACGTGATCGATAGAAGTCAAGCCTTTTCCGAACTCCAACTGGTACCTCGAAAAAGGATAAGAGAAACATGGGCATACTCGTGAGAACCGAATTAATGAGAATTAATCGGCCTCCATATGACATCAACTTGCCCTTCCAGCAGCTCAGTTTCTTCCCAAATCGATCCTCAATGCACTTCCATTCTCTGTTTGTGAGCTTACGATGGTGGATTGGTATACCCAAATACGTGAAAGGTAAAACCCCCAATTCGCACCCGAACAATTGTTTGTAAGCATCTTGTTCCTCATTGGCTCTTCCAAAACAGAACAATTCACTTTTATGGAAGTTAATCTTTAACCCGATCAATTGTTCGAATAAGCATAGCACCAGCTTCATGTTTCATGCTCTTGCGAAGTCATGCTCCATAAAGATGATAGTATCATCGGCGTACTGTAGGATAGACACACCTCCATCAACTAGATGAGGAACCAGGCCACCTACCTGACCAGCATCCTTAGCCCTTCCTATTAGAATTGTCAACATGTCGACTACTATGTTGAATAGAATAGATGACATCAGATCTCCTTGTCTCAGGCCCTTATGTGTCTGGAAGTAGTGACCTATGTCGTCATTCATTTTAATTCCAACACTTCCTTTTTGCGTGAAAGATTCTACCTGGTGTCTCCAGGCCTGATCGAAACCTTTCATACGCAAGGCCTGTTGAAGAAATGGCCATTTGACTTTATCGTACGCTTTCTCAAAATCCACTTCGAAAACAACCCCGTCTAGTTTTTCGCGTGAATTTCATGGAGCATTTCATGTAGAACCACAACCCCTTCTAGGATGTTTCTATCTGGCATGAAAGCAGTTTGGGACGGCTGCACCACAAAGTGCGCAATCTACGTAAGTCTATTAGTCCCAACCTTGGTGAAAATTTTGAAACTTACATTAAGAAGATAGATCGGCCTGAACTGCTCAATTCTCACGGCCTCTGTTTTCTTAGGAAGCAAAGTTATCATTCCAAAATTCAAATGAAACAACTGAAGCTGCCCAGAGAATAAATCATGGAACATCGGTATGAAATCCCCTTTAATAATATGCCAACACGTTTTATAAAACTCCGCCGGAAAACCATCCGGCCCTGGAGCTTTACTATTCTTCATCTGTGAAATAGCCTTAAACACCTCTTTCTCCGAAAATGGGGCGGTCAAAATATAATTTTCATCCGCAGCAAGTTGAGGAACATCATCAACCCTCGACTCATCCAAGGATACAAAATTATGCTCCGGAGGCCCAAACAGCTGCTTGCAGTAATTGGTTATGTATAAATTAAGGTTTTCCTGCCCTAAAATCGTCCCCTCGTCTCGCTCAAGCTGAAATTCTTTTCTTTCTGTGCTTGCCATTGGCGATCATATGAAAGAATTGAGTGTCATCGTCCCCTTGGACAACTTTGCGAACCTTAGCGCGCAATGCCCACTTCAATTCCTCCTCCCGCGGGAGTACTTTCAATCTCATCTCCGCACCCACTTTAGTTTCCAGCTCCGTGGTCTCTAGAATTGTGGACTCGGCTTTTAAATCTAGGGACTGAATAAGTGTAAGGAGCCTTTCCTTTTCAATCTTATAGATCCCACTCACCCACGTAAGAAACTTCTTAAGTGCCTTATCTTATTCTGCCGTCTTTCAACGGAAGTCATCCCTCCTGCATCTTTAGCCCATTCCATGGCTATCAGATCCAAGAAACCTTCTCTTTCAAACCACGCCAATTCGAAAGAAAAGGTGTTTTTATTCCCCACACGCGTTGCCTCACCAGAGTCAACCAGCAAAGGGGTGTGGTCGGAGATCGCGCGCGATAATGCCTGGACTGTTACCAGGGGAAATTTCTGCTCCCATACGGCGCTCGCGAGGACACGATCCAGCTTCTCAAACGTCGGGTTTGGTAATGTATTAGCCCAAGTGAATTTTCTACCCGAAAGCTCTATCTCTCTCAGATCCAAGCTTTCAATAATGGTATTAAACATAAACGACCATCTGCCGTCAAAGTTATCATTGTTCTTTTCCTCTCTCCTTCTAATAATGTTAAAGTCGCCCCCAATCAAAATTGGAAGCTACTCAGAACCGCAAATACGGACAAGATCCGCCAAAAACTCTGGTTTGAGTTCTGGCTGCGCGGCGCCATATACCGCCACCAGTGCCCAATTAAACCCATCGGCCTTTGATCTAACCCGAAACTTAACGGCGGAATCTCCCATAACCACACTTCGGACTTCCAACGACTCACATTTAACCCGAAGTAAGATCCCACCGGATCTTCCTCTCGGAGGTAAGCAATGCCAATCAAAATCGACACCTCCCAATAAAGTACTTAGAAACTTGGGGGGTGAAATTGTCCCTTCCAGTTTCAGAGAGGGCGATCAAATCCAACTTATGTTCGATAGAAGCATCCGCTAGAAACCTTCTTTTAGCCAAGTCTGTCAGACCTCTGCTATTCCAAAAGATTCCTCTCATATTTCATCATGGAATTTTTTAGTATTAAGGTTCCTAGCACTTCTACGCACAGCCGAAGCTGGATAAATCTTTTGCTTCCACTTGCGTTTAGGCTTGTTTTGATCCTCCACCCGGTCCTCACAACCGGGCTCGATGGACCAAACTGCGTGAGAATCGATAGGGGCAGAATCCCTTAGGGAGATAGAACCATCATCCTCCTCTGTCTCAGGAAGGGATGGAGGCAAGATCCGCACAAAAACTATCGAGAACCCTGACTCCCAACGCATCTATGTCGGAATCGTTCATAGGTTTGACCACTGCTAAGTTTCGAATCAGTTCTAAAGCGCGTTCCACTTCAAGATCCAGGATATCATTAACGAATTTAGAGATTTCACTATCATTACTACCTAGTGAAACTCCTAACTGATTTGCATTATGGATAATTTCATCATTAGAAAAATGCAAAATGGAATTGGAAGTGTTGACCGACATACCAGTAGTGACCTCAATGTCACGAAGCTTGGCCCGCCGCATGGCGCACCTCAGCTGCATGTCATCAACATCCAGCTAATCCTGGAGGCGGCAGCTCATCTGTCGTCCCTCGGACACAGGATCCGGAATCCCTCCAAAAGCGATGATCTCCTCCGGAGAAGCCATGTTTGGGGTAAGGCCACCAGCCCCACCCCCAACATGGCACCGCCGGGCTGGGACAACCGGAGAAGCGCCATGAGCCGCCGCAGGCACCAGCAAGGTTCCCAACGCACCCAGCGCCGTCAGCCGGCAACCGGCACCCGGGGACGCAGCGAGTCGCATGTAGCTGTTGGGATCGTGGAAAAGTGATGGTGATAACTCATGCGTGACTTTGATGGTGGTGCTACGGGCACCCAGTCTTGAGCTAGAAGGTAAAAACCTAGGTCTAATCCAAGCGGATTATACCTGGCAATGGCGATGTTTTTTTTGCGTCGATACCTTATTGAAGGCATTGAACATATATGCTCGAACTGATTCTTGATGGTGAAAACCTAGATTGTTGCCTTGATGGTTGGATTTGATGACAACGACGCATCAACGTCTCTCCCTTCCTAAAAGCGTTGCTGTTAAAGAACTTCGTCATCCGCGTGGTGTCATGAGATGATTGATACGAATTTGTTTTGCAACAATCATCCGATTTTTTTCACATGCATCAATTTTTCGTGATGTAATCACATTCGTGGAGGTGTGGGCCAAACAAATTTGACGTATGAGGTATGCGGAAAATAAACAAAAACCTCCACCAATGTGATTCCATCATGAAATTTTGTACACATGAGTTTTACTATTCATCCGAGCTCAGATAGTCTGTGTCCCAACAGTTCATCTACGTTGATGTGTCATCAAATTTATATCTAGAAGGCACCACGTCAGTTGGTAGCACACGCTATCCGTTCACGCATAAGAGCAACTCTCTAGGAGAGTCGTCATATGGTCATCCTCCATAACACATATGAAGCATGCTCAATATGGATATAGATGTTGTGCAGCTAAGACGTAAACTTAGATTCGTCAAAAGGCAACATCCATATTTTTCTTGCATGTAGATCTAGTTTGTCATTGATTACAATGGTTCTTCCCCAATAATAAAAGAATTCAAAACATATTTGATTGAATTTGACTTTATTTCTAAAAATTTGGGCAAAAAGTAGTCACGTCGTGACTGACATTGATGAATGCCTAATACTTAGTTTAACATAGCCTAATTAACCTGCAAAAACAAACTGTAGACTAATTAGCTAACAGTTATGACAGCTGGATTTGACGGTAGGGCCTAGTTGCAGCCACCACATAGATTCCTTGATGACCAGGATGAAACAATAGAGCAGGGTCAAACGGAAAAGATGTCATTGGCTCTGGCAAGTGATGGCCGATTGCGGCGGTAAGGGTTGGTGCAACAGAGGGTAATAGAGTAACAGAGTTGGGAATTGGTGAAGAAGCCGAAGGGGCAACCCCTCCCTATTCTTGGGCAGAGCAAACACATCGACAAAGGGCTAACCACCATCAAATGAATCTCCCAGGATAATCGAGGCCTTTGGCGGGGTACTCCAGTGTACCCGACATTGGTAAGGCTTGGCCATCGCTAACTTGAGCAAAATTTGGGCCCAGACTACCAATGGTGGGTGCTACATCTTGAGCTTGCGTTGGTTTTTCCCTTGAAGAGAAAAGGGTGATGCAGCAAAGTAGAGTAAGTATTTTCCTCAGCTTTTGTGAACCAAGGTATGAATCCAGTAGGAGATAACGTGACAAGCCACCGAATACCTGCACAAACAAACACCAACTTGCACCCAACACAATAAAGGGGTTGTCAATCCCTTCACGGTTATTTGCAAAGTGAGATCTGATATAGATGGATAAATGGCAAAGTAATATTTTTGGTTTATGGAACGGAAAGTAAAAGATTGCAAAGAAAGTAAATAGGAAACTAAGATTGCAGATCGGAAACTTTTATGATGGAAAATAGAAGATTATATGATGGAAAATAGACCCGGGGGCCATAGGTTTCACTAGAGGCTTCTCTCAAGATAGAAATTATTACGGTGGGTGAACAAGTTACTGCCGAGCAATTGATAGATAAGCGCAAAGTTATGATGATATCTAAGGCAATGATCATGAATATAGGCATCACGTCCGTATCAAGTAGACCAAAACGATTGTGCATCTACTACTATTACTCCACACATCGACCGCTATCCAGCATGCATCAAGTTCATAAGAACAGAGTAATGCATTAGGCAAGATGACATGATGTAGCGGAATTAACTCAAACAATATGATGAAAACCCCATCTTTTTATCCTCGATGGCAACAATACAATACGTGCAGACTAAGGCATAGTCTAGTGGTGGGAAGGGGCTGATGCCTTCCTACCCACCCAGGTTCAAGACATGGTACTTGCAATTTGGGTTTGTTGCACCAATTATACTGTAGGGGGTTCCCTTACAATCTTTCTGTCAAAAAAAAACAATACAATACGTGCCTTGCTGCCCCAATTGTCACTGGGACAGGACACCGCAAGATTGAACCCAAAGCTAAGCACTTCTCCATTGCAAGAAAAACCAATCTAGTTGGCCAAACCAAATCGATAGTTCGAAGAGACTTGCAAAGATATCAAATCATGCATATAAGAATTCATAGAAGACTCAAATAATATTCATAGATAAGCTGATCATAAATCCACAATTCATCGGATCTCAGCAAACACACCGCAAAAGAGTATTACATCGAATAGATCTCCAAGAACATCGAGGAGAACTTTGTATTGAGAAGCAAAGAGAGAGAAGAAGCCATCTAGCTACTAGCTATGGACCCGTAGGTCTGTGGTAAACTACTCACGCTTCATCGGAGAGGCAATGGTGTTGATGTAGAAGCCCTCCGTGATCGAATCCCCCTCTGGCAGGATGCCGGAAAAGGCCCCTAGATGGGATCTCACGGGTACAAAAGGTTGCGGCGGTGGAAAAATGGTTTCGTGGCTCCCCTGGATGTTTTTGGGGTATAAGAGTATATATAGGAGGAAGATCTAGGTCAGGGGGTCACCGAGGGGCCCACAAGGTCGGGGGCGCGCCCTAACCCCCTGGGCGCGCCCTCCACCCTTGTGGCCGCCTCGTGGCTCTTCTGACTTGCACTCCAAGTCTCCCGGGTGTCTTCTGGTCCAAGAAAAATCATCGTGAAAGTTTTATTCCGTTTGGTATTCCTTTTCTGCGAAACTCTAAAACAAGGAAAAAAACAGAAACTGGCACTGGGCTCTAGGTTAATAGGTTAGTCCCAAAAAGCATATAAAATAGCATATTAATGCATATAAAACATCCAAAACAGACAATATAATAGCATGGAACAATAAAAAATTATAGATATGTTGGAGACGTATCAAGCATCCCCAAGCTTAATTCCTGCTTGTCCTCGAGTAGGTAAATGATAAAAACATAACTTTTGATGTGGAATGCTACCTAACATATTTATCCATGTATTTCTCTTTATTGTGGCATGAATGTTCAGATCCGTATGATTCAAAACAAAACTTTAATATTGACATAAAAACAATAATACTTCAAGCATACTAACAAGATAATTATGTCTTCTTAAAATAACATGGCCAAAGAAAGATTATCCATACAAATCATATAGTCTGGCTATGCTCCATCTTCATCATACAAAATATTCAAATCATGCACAACCCCGATGACAAGCCAAGCAATTGTTTCATACTTTTGATGTTCTCAAACCTTTTCAACTTTCACACAATACATGAGCGTGAGCCATGGACGTAGCACTATAGGTGGAATAGACGGTGGTTATGGAGAAGACAAAAAGAAGAAGATAGTCTCACATCAACTAGGCATATCAACGGGCTATGGAGATGCCCATTAATAGATATCAATGTGAGTGAGTAGGGATTGCCATGCAACAGATGCTCTAGAGCTATAAGTTTATGAAAGCTCAAAAAGAAAACTAAGTGGGTGTGCATCCAACTCGCTTGCTCACGAAGATCTAGGGCATTTTGAGGAAGCCCATCATTGGAATATACAAGCCAAGTTCTAGCATGAAAAATTCCCACTAGTATATGAAAGTGACAATATAGGAGACTCTATCATGAAGATCATGGTGCTACTTTGAAGCACAAGTGTGGAAAAAGGATATTAACATTGTCCCTTCTCTCTTTTCTCTCATTTTTTTGTTGGGCCTTCTCTCATTTTTTGGCCTCTTTTTCTTTTGTTTTTTTGTCTGGAGTCTCATCCCGACTTGTGGGGGAATCATAGTCTCCATCATCCTTTCCTCACTTGGGACAATGCTCTAATAATGAAGATCATCACACTTTTATTTACTTACAACTCAAAAATTACAACTCGATACTTAGAACAAAATATGACTCTATGTGAATGCCTCCGGCGGTGTACCGGGATGTGCAATGAATCAAGAGCGACATGTATAAAAATGATGAACGATGGCTTTGCCACAAATACGATGTCAACTACATGATCATGCAAAGGAATATGACAATGATGGAGTGTGTCATAATAGACGGAATGGTGGAAAGTTGCATGGCAATATATCTCGGAATGGCTATGGAAATGCCATAATAGGTAGGTATGGTGGCTGTTTTGAGGAAGGTATATGGTGGGTTTATGGTACCGGCGAAAGTTGCGCGGTACTAGATGAAGGAAATATGCCCTAGAGGCAATAATAAAGTTATTATTTATTTCCTTATTTCATGATAAATGTTTATTATTCATGCTAGAATTGTATTAATCGGAAACTTAGTACATGTGTGAATACATAGACAAAACAAAGTGTCCCTAGTATGCCTCTACTTGACTAGCTCGTTTATCAAAGATGGTTATGTTTCCTAACCATAGACACGTGTTGTCATTTGATGAATGGGGTCACATCATTAGGAGAATGATGTGATGGACAAGACCCATTCGTTAGCTTAGCATTATGATCGTTATAGTTTCATTGCTACTGCTTTCTTCGTGACTTATACATGTTCCTTAGACTATGAGATTATGCAACTCCCGAATACCGGAGGAACACCTTAAGTGCTATCAAACGTCACAACGTAACTGGGTGATTATAAAGATGCTCTACAGGTGTCTCCGAAGGTGTTTGTTGGGTTGGCATAGATCGAGATTAGGATTTATCACTCTGTGTATCGGAGAGGTATCTCTGGGCCCTCTCGGTAATGCACATCACTATAAGCCTTGCAAGCAATGTGACTAATGAGTTAGTTGCGGGATGATTCATTACGGAACGAGTAAAGAGACTTGCCGGTAACGAGATTGAACTAGGTATTGAGATACCGACGATCGAATCTCGGGCAAGTAACATACCGATGACAAAGGGAACAACGTATGTTGTTTTGCGGTTTGACCGATAAAGATCTTCGTAGAATATGTAGGAGCCAATATGAGTATCCAGGTTCCGCTATTGGTTATTGACCGGAGATGTGTCTCGGTCATGTCTACATAGTTCTCGAACCCATAGGGTCCGCACGCTTAACGTTCGATGACGATTTGTATTATGAGTTATGTGATTTGATGTACCGAAGTTTGTTCGGAGACCCGGATGAGATCACAGACATGACGAGGAGTCTCGAAATGGTCGAGAGGTAAAGATTCATATATTGGAAGGTTGCATTTGGACATCGGAATGGTTCCAAGAGGTTCGGGCATTTTTCCGGAGTACCGGGAGGTTACCGGAACCCCCTGGGAGAAGTATTGGGCCTAGTGGGCCTTATTGGAGGAGAGGAGAAAGGGCCATGTGAGAGGGGCGCCCCTCCCCTTTCCCAAACCGAATTGGACTAGGGGAGGGGGCCGGCCCCCCTCTTTCCTCCCCCTCTCTCTCCCTTACCTTTCCCTCCGGTGGAAGAAAGGAAAAGGGGGGATCCTACTTGGACTAGGAGTCCAAGTAGGACTCCCCCTGGCGCGCCCAAACCTGGCCGGCCTCCTCTCTCCGTCCCTCCTTTATATACATGGCCATACGTGGCAGGGGGCACCCCAATAGCACAACAGACAATCTCTTAGCCGTGTGCGGTGCCCCCTCCACATTTTTACACCTCGGTCATATCGTTGTAGTGCTTAGGCGAAGCCCTGCGTCGGTAACTTCATCATCACCGTCACCACACCGTCGTGCTGACGGAACTCTCCCTCGGCCTCAGCTGGATCTAGAGTTCGAGGGACGTCACCGAGCTGAACATGTGCAGATCGCGGAGGTGCCGTATGTTCGGTGCTAGGATGGGTCGGATCATGAAGACGTACGACTACATCAACCGCATTGTCATAACGCTTCCGCTTTCAGTCTACGTGGGTACGTGGACAACACTCTCCCTTCTCGTTGCTATGCATCACCTAGATAGATCTTCCGTGTTCGTAGGATTTTTTTTGAAATTACTGCGTTCCCCAATAGTGGCGTCCGAGCTAGGTCTATGCATAGATGTTATATGCACGAGTAGAACACAAGGAGTTGTGGGCGATAATAGTCATACTGCTTACCAGCATGCCATACTTTGATTCGGAGGTATTGTTGGATGAAGCGGCCCAGACCGACATTACGCGTACGCTTGCGCGAGACTGGTTCTACCGACATGCTTCGCACACAGGTGGCTAGTGGGTGTCTGTTTCTCCTGCTTTAGTTGAATCGAGTGTGGCTACGCCCGGTCCTTGTTGAATGTTAAAACAACACACTTGACGAAAAATCATTGTGGTTTTTTATGCGTAGGTAAGAACGGTTCTTGCTAAGCCCGTAGGAGCCACGTAAAACTTGCAACAACAAAGTAGAGGACGTCTAACTTGTTTTTGCAGGGCATGTTGTGATGTGATATGGTCAAGACGTGATGATATATAAATTGTTGTATGAGATGATCATGTTTTGTAAAAGTTATCGGCAACTGGCAGGAGCCATATGGTTGTCGCTTTATTGTATGAAATGCAATCGCCATGTAATTGCTTTACTTTATCACTAAGCGGTAGCGATAGTCGTAGAAGCAATAGTTGGTGAGATGACAACGATGCTTCGATGGAGATCAAGGTGTCAAGCCGGTGACGATGGTGATCATGACGGTGCTTTGGAGATGGAGATCAAAGGCACAATATGATGATGGCCATATCATATCACTTATATTGATTGCATGTTATTTTTATCCATTATGCATCTATCTTAGTATGGCGGTAGCATTATAAGATGATCTCTCATTAAATTTCAAGGTACAAGTGTTCTCCCTGAGTATGCACCGTTGCGACAGTTCGTCGTGCTGAGACACCACGTGATGATCGGGTGTGATAAGCTCTACGTTCACATACAACGGGTGCAAGCCAGTTTTGCACACGTAGAATACTCGGGTTAAACTTGACGAGCCTAGCATATGCAAATATGGCCTCGGAACACTGAGACCGAAAGGTCGAGCATGAATCATATAGTAGATATGATCAACATAGTGATGTTCACCATTGAAAACTACTCCATCTCACGTGATGATCGGACATGGTTTAGTTGATTTGGATCACATGATCACTTAGATGATTAGAGGGATATCTATCTATCTAAGTGGGAGTTCTTAAGTAATATGATTAATTGAACTTTAATTTACCATGAACTTAGTCCTGGTAGTATTAGCATATCTATGTTGTAGATCAATAGCTCACGATGTAGCTCCCTGTTTATTTTTATATGTTCCTAGAGAAATATAAGTTGAAAGACGATAGTAGCAATGATGCGGACTTGGTCCGTGATCTGAGGATTTTCCTCATTGCTGCACAGAAGAATTATGTCCTTGATGCACCGCTAGGTGACAGACCAATTGCAGGAGCAGATGCAGAGGTTATGAACGTTTGGCAAGCTCGATATGATGACTACTTGATAGTTTAGTGCACCATGCTTTACGACTTAGAAAGGGGAGAGTGTTGTCCACCACACCCTCGTAGACCGAAAGCGTTATGACAACGCGGTTGACGTAGTCATACGTCTTCATGATCCGACCGATCCAAGTACCGAACTCCCGGCACCTCCGAGTTCAGCACACGTTCAGTTCGATGACGTCCCACGAACTCCGATCCAGCGGAGCTTCGAGGGAGAGTTCCGTTAGCACGACGGTGTGATGACGGTGTTGATGATGCTACCGACACAGGGCTTCGCCTAAGCACCGCTACGATATTACCGAGGTGGATTATGGTGGAGGGGGGCACCGCACACGGCTAAGAGATCAATGATCAATTGTTGTGTCTATGGGGTGCCTCCTGCCCCTGTATATAAAGGAGCTAGGGGGGAGGCGGCCGGCCAAGGAGGAGGGCGCGCCAAGGGGGGAGTCCTACTCCCATCGGGAGTAGGACTCCTCCTTTCCTAGTTGGAGTAGGAGAAGGGGGAAGGAGGAGAGAGAGAGGGGAAGGAAAGGGGGGCGCCGCCCCCTCCTTGTCCAATTCGGACTAGAGGGGGAGGGGGCGCGCGGCCTGCCTTGGCCGCCCCTCCTCTTCTCCACTAAGGCCCAATAGGCCCATTACACTCCCCGGGGGGTTCCGGTAACCCCCTGGTACTCTGGTATATGTCCGAAACCTCCCGAAACACTTCCGGTGTCCGAACGTAGTCATCCAATATATCGATCTTTACATCTCGACCATTTCGAGACTCCTCGTCATGTCCGTGATCATATCCGGGACTCCGAACTACCTTCGGTACATCAAAACACATAAACTCATAATACCGATCGTCACCGAACGTTAAGCGTGCGGACCCTACGGGTTCGAGAACTATGTAGACATATTGGTCCTAACCAATAGCAGAACCTGGATGCTCATATTGGTCCTACATATTCTACGAAGATCTTTATCGGTCAAACCGCATAACAACATACGTTGTTCCCTTTGTCATCGGTATGTTACTTGCCCGAGATTCGATCGTCGGTATCTCAGTACCTAGCTCAATCTCGTTACCGGCAAGTCTCTTTACTCGTTCCGTAATGCATCATCCCGCAACTAACTCATTAGTCACATTGCTTGCAAGGCTTATAGTGATGTGCATTACCGAGAGGCCCCAGAGATACCTCTCCGACAATCGGAGTGACAAATCCTAATCTCGATCTATGCCAACTCAACAAGTACCATCGGAGACACCTATAGGGCACCTTTATAATCACCCAGTTACGCTGTGACGTTTGGTTGCACACAAAGTGTTCCTCCGGTAATCGGGAGTTGCATAATCTCATAGTCATAGGAACATGTATAAGTCATGAAGAAAGCAATGGCAGTAAACTAAAACAATCAAGTGCTAAGCTAACGGAATGGGTAAAGTCAATCACATCATTCTCCGAATGATGTGATCCCGTTTATCAAATGACAACTCATGTCTATGGCTAGGAAACTCAACCATCTTTGATCAACGAGCTAGTCAAGTAGAGGCATACTAGTGACACTATGTTTGTCTATGTATTCACACATGTATTATGTTTCCGGTTAATACAATTCTAGCATGAATAATAAACATTTATCATGATATGAGGAAATAAATAATAACTTTATTATTGCCTCTAGGGCGTATTTCCTTCAGTCTCCCACTTGCACTAGAGTCAATAATCTAGATTACACAGTAATGATTCTAACACCCATGGAGTCTTGGTGCTGATCATGTTTTGCTCGTCGAAGAGGCTTAGTCAATGGGTCTGCAATATTCAGATCTGTATGTATCTTGCAAATCTCTATGTCTCCCACCTGGACTTGATCCCGGATGGAATTGAAGTGTCTCTTGATGTGCTTGGTTCCCTTGTGAAATCTGGATTCCTTTGCCAAGGCAATTGCACCAGTATTGTCACAAAAGATTTTCATTGGACCCGATGCACTAGGTATGACACCTAGATCGGATATGAACTCCTTCATCCAGACTCCTTCATTTGCTGCTTCTGAAGCAGCTATGTACTCCGCTTCACACGTAGATCCCGCCATGACGCTTTGTTTAGAACTGCACCAACTGACAGCTCCACTGTTCAATATCAACACGTATCCGGTTTGCGATTTCGAATCGTCCGGATCAATGTCAAAGCTTGCATTGACGTAACCATTTACGACGAGCTCTTTGTCACCTCCATAAACGAGAAACATATCCTTAGTCCTTTTCAGGTATTTCAGGATGTTCTTGACCGCTGTCCAGTGATCACTCCTGGATTACTTTGGTACCTCCCTGCTAAACTAATAGCAAGGCACACATCAGGTCTGGTACACAGCATTGCATACATGATAGAGCCTATGGCTGAAGCATAGGGAGCATCTTTCATTTTCTCTCTATCTTCTGCAGTGGTCGGGCATTGAGTTTGACTCAACTTCACACCTTGTAACACAGGCAAGAACCCTTTCTTTGCTTGATCCATTTTGAACTTTTTCAAAACTTTGTCAAGGTATGTGCTTTGTGAAAGTCCAATTAAGCGTCTTGATCTATCTCTATAGGTCTTGATGCCCAATAGATAAGCAGCTTCACCGAGGTCTTTCATTGAAAAACTCTTATTAAAGTATCCTTTTATGCTATCCAGAAATTCTATATCATTTCCAATCAACAATATGTCATCCACATATAATATTAGAAATGCTACAGAGCTCCCACTCACTTTCTTGTAAATACAGGCTTCTCCAAACGTCTGTATAAAACCATATGCTTTGATCACACTATCAAAACGTTTATTCCAACTCTGAGAGGCTTGCACCAGTCCATAAATGGATCGCTGGAGCTTGCACACTTTGTTAGTTCCCTTTGGATCGATAAAACCTTCTGGTTGCATCATATACAACTCTTCTTCCAGAAATCCATTCAGGAATGCAATTTTTACATCCATTTGCCAAATTTCATAATCATAAAATGAGGCAATTGCTAACATGATTCGGACAGACTTAAGCATCGCTACGGGTGAGAAAGTCTCATCGTAGTCAACCCCTTGAACTTGTCGAAAACTTTTCGCAACAAGTCGAGCTTTGTAGACAGTAACATTACCATCAACGTCAGTCTTTTTCTTGAAGATCCATTTATTTTCGATGGCTTGCCGATCATCGGGCAAGTCAACCAAAGTCTACACTTTGTTCTCATACATGGTCCCATCTCAGGTTTCATGGCTTCAAGCCATTTCGCGGAATCTGGGATCATAATCGCTTCCTCATAGTTCGTAGGTTCATCATGGTCTAGTAACATGACCTCCAGAACAGGATTACCGTACCACTCTGGTGCGGATCTTACTCTGGTTGACCTACGAGGTTCGGTAGTAACTTGATCTGAAGTTACATGATCATCATCATTAGCTTCCTCACTAATTGGTGTAGGAGTCACAGGAACAGATTTCTGTGATGAACTACTTTCCAATAAGTGAGTAGGTACAGTTACCTCATCAAGTTCTACTTTCCTCCCACTCACTTCTTTCGAGAGAAACTCCTTCTCTAGAAACGATCCATTCTTAGCAACGAATGTCTTGCCTTCGGATCTGTGATAGAAGGTGTACCCAACAGTCTCCTTTGGGTATCCTATGAAGACACATTTTTCCGATTTGGGTTCGAGCTTATCAGGTTGAAGTTTTTTCACATAAGCATCGCAGCCCCAAACTTTAAGAAACGACAACTTTGGTTTCTTGCCAAACCACAGTTCATAAGGCGTCGTCTCAACGGATTTAGATGGTGCCCTATTTAACGTGAATGCAGCCGACTCTAAAGCATAACCCCAAAACGATAGCGGTAAATCAGTAAGAGACATCATAGATCGCACCATATCTAATAAAGTACGATTACGACGTTCGGACACACCATTACGCTGTGGTGTTCCGGGTGGCGTGAGTTGCGAAACTACCCCGCATTGTTTCAAATGAAGACCAAACTCGTAACTCAAATATTCTCCTCCACGATCAGATCGTAGAAACTTTATTTTCTTGTTACGATGATTTTCCACTTCACTCTGAAATTCTTTGAACTTTGAAATATTTCAGACTTATGTTCCATTAAGTAGATATACCCATATCTGCTCAAATCATCTGTGAAGGTGAGAAAATAACAATACCCTCCGCGAGCCTCAACATTCATCGGACCACATACATCTATATGTATGATCTCCAACAAATCTGTTGCTCGCTCCATTGTTCCGGAGAACGGCGTTTTAGTCATCTTGCCCATGAGGCATGGTTCGCAAGTACCAAGTGATTCATAATGAAGTGATTCCAAAAGTCCATCAGTATGGAGTTTCTTCATGTGCTTTACACCAATATGACCTAAACGGCAGTGCGACAAATAAGTCGCACTATCATTATCAACTCTGCATCTTTTGGCTTCAATATTATGAATATGTGTATCACTACGATCAAGATTTAATATAAATAGACCACTCTTCAAGGGTGCATGACCATAAAAGATATTACTCATATAAATAGAACAACCATTATTCTCTGATTTAAATGAATAACCGTCTCGCATCAAACAAGATCCAGATATAATGTTCATGCTCAACGCTGGCACCAAATAACAATTATTCAGGTATAAAACTAATCCCGAAGGTAGATGTAGAGGTAGCATGCCAACCGCGATCACATCGACTTTGGAACCATTTCCCACGCGCATCGTCACCTCGTCCTTAGCCAATCTTCGCTTAATCCGTAGTCCTTGTTTCGAGTTGCAAATATTAGCAACAGAACCAGTATCAAATACCCAGGTGCTACTGCGAGCATTAGTAAGGTACACATCAATAACATGTATATCACATATACCTTTGTTCACCTTGCCATCCTTCTTATCCGCCAAATACTTGGGGCAGTTCCGCTTCCAGTGACCAGTCTGTTTGCAGTAGAAGCACTCAGTCTCAGGCTTAGGTCCAGACTTGGGATTCTTCTCTTGAGCAGCAACTTGTTTGCCGTTCTTCTTGAAGTTCCCCTTGTTTTTCCCTTTACCCTTTTTCTTGAAACCGGTGGTCTTGTTGACCATCAACACTTGATGCTCCTTCTTGATTTCTACCTCCGCAGCCTTTAGCATTGCGAAGAGCTCGGGAATTGTCTTATCCATCCCTTGCATATTATAGTTCATCACAAAGCTCTTGTAGCTTGGTGGCAGTGATTGAAGAATTCTGTCAATGACACTATCATCCGGAAGATTAACTCCCAGTTGAATCAAGTGATTATTATACCCAAACATTTTGAGTATATGTTCACTGACAGAACTATTCTCCTCCATCTTACAGCTATAGAACTTATGGGAGACTTCACATCTCTCAATTCGGGCATTTGCTTGAAATATTAACTTCAACTCCTGAAACATCTCATATGCTCCATGACGTTCAAAACGTCGTTGAAGTCCCGGTTCTAAGCCGTAAAGCATGGCACACCGAACTATCGAGTAGTCATCAGCTTTGCTCTGCCAGATGTTCTTAACGTCGTCAGTTGCATCTGCAGCAGGCCTGGCACCCAGCGGTGCTTCCAGGACGTAATTCTTCTGTGCAGCAATGAGGATAATCCTCAAGTTACGGACCTAGTCCGTGTAATTGCTACCATCATCTTTCAACTTTGCTTTCTCAAGGAACGCATTAAAATTTAACGGAACAACATCACAGGCCATCTATCTACAACAACATAGACAAGCAAAATACTATCAGGTACTAAGTTCATGATAAATTAAAGTTTGATTAATCATATTACTTAAGAACTACCACTTAGATAGACATCCCTCTAATCATCTAAGTAATCACGTGATCCAAATCAACTAAACCATGTCCGATCATCACGTGAGATGGAGTAGTTTTCAATGGTGAACATCACTATGTTGATCATATCTACTATATGATTCACGCTCGACCTTTCGGTCTCAGTGTTCCGAGGCCATATCTGCATATGCTAGGCTCGTCAAGTTTAACCCGAGTATTCTGCGTGTGTAAAACTGGCTTACACCCGTTGTATTTGAACATAAAGCTTATCACACCCGATCATCACGTGGTGTCTCGGCATGACGAACTTTCGCAACGGTGCATACTCAGGGAGAACACTTATACCTTGAAATTTAGTGCACGATCATCTTATAATGCTACCGTCAATCAAACAAGAATAAGATGCATAAAGGTTAAACATCACATGCAATCAATATAAGTGATATGATATGGCCATCATCATCTTGTGCCTTTGATCTCCATCTCCAAAGCACCGTCATGATCACCATCGTCACCGGCGCGACACCTTGATCTCCATCGTAGCATCGTTGTCGTCTCGCCAACTATTGCTTCTACGACTATCGCTACCGCCTAGTGATAAAGTAAAGCAATTACAGGGCGATTGCATTGCATACAATAAAGTGACAACCATATGGCTCCTGCCAGTTGCCGATAACTCCGTTACAAAACATGATCATCTCATACAATAAATATAGCATAATGTCTTGACCATATCACATCACAGCATGCCCTGCAAAAACAAGTTAGACGTCCTCTACTTTATTGTTGCAAGTTTTACGTGGCTGCTACGGGCTGAGCAAGAACCGTTCTTACCTACGGATCAAACCACAACGATAGTTCATCAAGTTAGTGTTGTTTTAATCTTCTCAAGGACCGGGCATAGCCACACTCGGTTCAACTAAAGTTGGAGAAACTGTCACCCGCCAGCCACCTGTGTGCAAAGCACGTTAGTAGAACCAGTCTTGCGTAAGCGTACGCGTAATGTCGGTCCGGGACGCTTCATCCAACAATACCGCCGAACCAAAGTATGACATGCTGGTAAGCAGTATGACTTGTATCGCCCACAACTCACTTGTGTTCTACTCGTGCACATAACATCTACGCATAAACCTGGCTCTGATACCACTGTTGGGGAACGTAGTAATTTCAAAAAAATTCCTACGCACACGCAAGATCATGGTGCTGCATAGCAAAGAGAGGGGAGAGTGTTGTCCATGTACTCTCGTAGACCGAAAGTGGAAGCGTTATGACAACGCGGTTAATATAGTCATACGTCTTCACAATCCGACCGATCCAAGTACCGAACGCACGGCACCTCCGAGTTCAGCACACGTTCAGTTCGATGACGTCCCACGAACTCCGATCCAGCAGAGCTTCGAGGGAGAGTTCCGTCAGCACGACGGCGTGATGACGGTGTTGATGACGCTACCGACCCAGGGCTTCGCCTAAGCAGCACTACAATATTACCGAGGTGGATTATGGTGGAGGGGGCACCGCACATGGCTAAGAGATCAATGATCAATTGTTGTGTCTATGGGGTGCCCCTGCCTCTGTATATAAAGGAGCTAGGGGGAGGCGGCCGTCCAAGGAGGCTGCCCTGGCCGCCCTCCTCTTCTCCACTAAGGCCCAATAGGCCCATTACACTCCCCTTGGGATTCCGGTAACCCCCCGATACTCCGGTATATGTCCGAAACCTCCCGAAACACTTCCGGTGTCCAAACATAGTCATCCAATATATCAATCTTTATGTCTCGACCATTTCGAGACTCCTCGTCATGTCCGTGATCATATCCGAGACTCCGAACTACTGTCGGTACATCAAAACACATAAACTCATAATACCGATCGTCACCGAACGTTAAGCGTGTGGACCCTACGGGTTCAAGAACTATGTAGACATGACCGAGACACGTCTCCGGTCAATAACCAATAGCAGAACCTGGATGCTCATAATTGTTCCTACATATTCTACGAAGATCTTTATCGGTCAAACCGCATAACAACATACATTGTTCCCTTTGTCATCGGTATGTTACTTGCCCGAGATTCGATCGTCGGTATCTCAATACCTAACTCAATCTCATTACTGGCAAGTCTCTTTACTCGTTCCTTAATGCATCATCCTGCAACTAACTCATTAGTCACATTGCTTGCAAGGCTTATAGTGACGTGCATTACCGAGAGAGCCCAGAGATACCTCTCCGACAATAGGAGTGACAAATCCTAATCTTGATCTATGCCAACTCAACAAGTACCATCGGAGACACCTGTAGAGCACCTTTATAATCACCCAGTTACGTTGTGACATTTGGTAGCACACAAAGTGTTCCTCCGGTAATCGGGAGTTGCATAATCTCATAGTCATAGGAACATGTATAAGTCATGAAGAAAGCAATATCAGTAAACTAAAACGATCAAGTGCTAAGCTAACGGAATGGGCCAAGTCAATCACATCATTCTCCTAATGGTGTGATCCCGTTTATCAAATGACAACTCATGTCTATGGCTAGGAAACTCAACCATCTTTGATCAATGAGCTAGTCAAGTAGAGGCATACTAGTGACACTATGTTTGTCTATGTATTCACACATGTATTATGTTTCTGCTTAATACAATTCTAGCATGAATAATAAAAATTTATCATGATATGAGGAAATAAATAATAACTTTATTATTGCCTCTAGGGCATATTTCCTTTATAATCTTCCAGATAAGATAGTGGTTGACAGAAATCTCTAGTCACTATCACCAAGTTACTAGAACTTCATGATGAACTATAATATGCAAGGGATAACGGAAACGATTTCCAAGCTCTTCGTGATGCTGAAATGGACGAAGGTAGAAATCAAGAAAAGCATCAAGTGTTGATGGTTGACAAGACCACTAGTTTCAAGAAAAAGGGCAAAGGAAAGAAGGGGAACTTCAAGAAGAACGGCAAGCAAGTTGCTGCTCAAGTGAAGAAACCCAAGTCTGGACCTAAGCCTGAGACTAAGTGCTTCAACTGCGAAGGGACTGGTCACTCGAAGCGGAACTGCCCCAAGTATTTGGTGGATAAAAAGGATGGCAAAGTGAACAAAGGTATATTTGATATACATGTTATTGATGTGTACTTTACTAGTGTTTATAGCAACCCCTCAGTATTTGATACTAGTTCAGTTGCTATGATTAGTAACTCGAAACGGGAGTTGCAAAATGAACATAGACTAGTTAAGGGTGTAGTGACAATGTTTGTTGGAAGTGATTCCAAGATTGATATGATCATCATCGCACACTCCCTATACTTTCGGGATTAGTGTTGAACCTAACTAAGTGTTATTTGGTGTTTGCGTTGAGCATGAATATGATTTGATCATGTTTATTGCAATATGGTTATTCATTTAAAGTCAGAGAATAATTGTTGTTCTGTTTACACTACTGCAGGATGCTGCTAAGGCAACACTACGATCAGAGACCCTTCGAGAAACTGTGTGCGATGCCATAATCGCAAACGGTGCTGTATGAAAACCGTCAGAAATGATGCAAAACGTTTGCGATGAATGATAGATCAAACACGGTTCAGATTTTAGTTGCGTGTGCGATAAGGGCCATACAGTTGATCTGTACGAACTGTTTGCGATGAGACAGAACAACAAAAAAGGGCAGCCAGATCAAGGTGTGTGCGATATACGGCATACAGTTCACTCCGATGAACCGTTTCCGATGAGTGAGGTGAACACAAACGATTCGGCGTAACAAGATGTGTGTGATACCCGGCAAACAGGTCGGTAATCAGAATTGTGTGTGATCATTATAGACAGCCCATATGGTATTTTTTTTTGAATTGTGTGCTCGTCAGGGCACACAGTTCAACAAACCAACCTGTTGGCGATAATGTAGAAGATCTTTGTCGAATACATATTACTAACCATCTGCGATGAGATTGACAGGATAAACAGAGATATATACAGTCTGCTTAATTTAGTCCTTCTTCTTCTTGTTGTTCTTGTTGTATGGCCCCGCGACATCGTCTTGGCGAGGACGCTTCTTGCCGCTGACCGTTGGCTTTTCATCGCCGCCGCCGTCGTCATCGTCATTGCTATCGTCGTCGTCCTCCTCCTCGTTCGACCATTCCTCCTCCTCATCATCGTCGTCCTCTTCTTCGTCCTCCGACGGCTCCTCGTCCGTCTGGTTGTCGTCTAACGACTCCGGAGGTGGCGTCCCTTCCATGAACTGAATATAATCGAGGTCTGGGTTCGACGCCAGACTCACGGAAGACGAGCGGGATGATTCCGATGTTGACCTATCATCGGGCGCCAGACTGCTGGCCGAACTGTCGTCCTCGCTATCGCTCGACATGGCTCCAGAGTGTGTGCCAGTGTGTAGTGCAGCCTGCCGGGGACAATGAAGATGGTGAACACTTAAGCGGGGTATGCAGAGAAGAGGAACTGCCAATTGAAGTGGGGATTGAAGCGGGGGTTGACGTATTATCTAACCGCTGATATAATCAACCGTAATTATTTGTACCCAGTCGCTCCAAATTCCCGGGGTTGCGTAGGACTCCTATTGGCTATTTTGCTAGTTTCCTTTTTCAGGACAAAAATAAGGAACGAGTTTTGGGATTATGCACCGGTACCGGTACGAACGGAGTAGGACAGTTGGCAAGCAATACATTGAGCTCTTCTTATTAATAAAGCCAATAATAACCAAACTAGAAAGGAAAACAAAAAGACAAAGAAAAATATCTGCACGAATCTTTGTGTAACATCAATGGCATATATAGGACCTAGATGTGCATTACTTAGAGCACTTCTAGATGTGCTTTAGCAATACTGTCAAACAAAACCCCTAATCATCATTGCAAACAACGCATAGAACATGGCTAATGCGACAACCACAACTACACATGCTAGTTCCTTCTTGTCTCTTGCTTTCATCTGTTGCCTGTGATTGATTCTTTCTTGCTTCATCGTACTGATTGTACATTCCAGATCAGCCAGTTTTTCTTCAGCTTTACGTTATCTTCCGCGAGCTTGGTGATAACATTCCGAGCCCTGCCATGCCATTCTTCATCCAGCCAGTTAACAAAGCACAAGCCTCATATGAAGGAAATATGCCCTAGAGGCAATAATAAAGTTATTATTTATTTCCTCATATCATGATAAATGTTTATTATTCATGCTAGAACTGTATTAACCGGAAACATAATACATGTGTGAATACATAGACAAACATAGTGTCACTAGTATGCCTCTACTTGACTAGCTCGTTAATCAAAGATGGTTGAGTTTCCTAGCCATGGACATGAGTTGTCATTTGATTAATGGGATCACATCATTAGAAGAATGATGTCATTAACTTGACAAATTCCATTAGCTTAGCACTTGATCGTTTAGTTTACTGCTATTGCTTTCTCCATGACTTATACATGTTCCTGTGACTATGAGATTATGCAACTCCCGAATACCGGAGGAACACTTTGTGTGCTACCAAATGTCACAACATAACCGGGTGATTATAAAGGTGCTCTACAGGTGTCTCCGATGGTGATTGTTGAGTTGGCAGAGATCGAGATTAGGATTTGTCACTCTGATTGTCGGAGAGGTATCTCTGGGCCCTCTCGGTAATGCACATCACAATAAGCCTTGCAAGCAATGTGACTAATGAGTTAGTTGCGGGATGATGCATTACGGAACGAGTAAAGAGACTTGCTGGTAACGAGATTGAACTAGGTATTGAGATACCAACGATCGAATCTCGGGCAAGTAACATACCGATGACAAAGGGAACAACGTATGTTGTTTTGCGGTTTGACCGATAAAGATCTTCGTAGAATATGTAGGAGCCAATATGAGCATCTAGGTTCCGCTATTGGTTATTGACTGGAGACATGTCTCGGTCATGTCTACATAGTTCTCGAACCCGTAGAGTCCGCACGCTTAAAGTTCTGTGACGATCGGTATTATGAGTTTTTGTGTTTTGATGTATCGAAGGTAGTTCGTAGTCCCGGATATGATCACAGACATGACGAGGAGTCTCGAAATGGTCGAGACGTAAAGATCGATATATTGGACGACTATGTTCGGACACCGGAAGTGTTTCGGGAGGTTTTGGACATATACCAGAGTACCGGGGGGAGGGGGTTACCGGAACCCCCAGGGGAGTATATTGGGCCTAATGGGCCTTAGTGGGAGAAAAGGAGGGGCGGCTAGGGCAGGCGCGCACTCCCTCCCCCTCTAGTCCGAATTGGACAAGGAGGGGGGGGGCAGCGCCCCCTTCTCTTCCTCTCGCCCTTCCTTCCCTTCACCTACTCCTACTAGGAAAGGAGGAGTCCTACCCCCGGTGGGAGTAGGACTCCCCCCTTGGCGAGCCCTCCTCCTTGGCCGGCCGCCGCCCCCTAGCTCCTTTATATCCAGGGGCAGGGGGGCACCCCATAGACACAAACAATTGATCATTGATCTCTTAGCCGTGTGCGGTGCCCCCCACCATAATCCACCTCGGTCATATCGTAGCGGTGCTTAGGCGAAGCCCTGCATCGGTAGCATCATCATCACCGTCACCACGTCGTCGTGCTGACGAAGCTCTTCCCGGAAGCTCTACTAGATCGTGAGTTCGCGGGACGTCACCGAGCTGAACGTGTGCTGAACGCGGAGGTGCCGTACATTCGGAGCTGAGGATCGGTCGATCGTGAAGATGTACGACTACATCAACCGCGTTGTTATGACGCTTCCACTTACAGTCTACGAGGGTACGTAGATGACACTCTCCCCTCTCGTTGCTATGCATCACCATGATCTTGCGTGTGCGTATGTAACACCCCAAAAATTTGACCTTGTTTTATCAATTAAAATTTTGCCAGGAAATTAAATTTTTATTTTTTTGGATTTCTCCTCTAATTTCAGAACCCTCTTCTCTTTAATATTGTGGGTTTTTACCTCATATGGAAAACTTTCCAAAAGTATTATTGGAACTTGTATGCCCTCTTCATAAAAACAATTCTTTATCAGTGGATTTATTTGCATAATTATTTTTCATGAGCTTTACTCTTTTAAAAGGATCTTTCAGAAATTTGGAGCCCCTTTTTGCACGACAACCAATTGATGAATGCTTTTAAAATTTTCACCAAAATTTGGGGAGGTCATGTGATGTTTCCCCATCACTTTTATGCAAAAATATCTTTTGGTTATTGGAGATTTTGAGCTCTACATCATTTTTCAAATCTGGTCCAGTAAGTATTTTTGTACTACAACCTATTTAAATATTCTTCTAAAAATTCTTCCAAGTGTTTGGAGATGTCAGTGCATACTTATTATTCAACTTCATGCAAAAACCCAGTGATGTTCTTTGAAAATTTTGAGTGAATCATCTTCATTTTCATTCTGGTCCAGTTTGGTGAATTGTACTGCAACTCCATTTTTCTTTGCTCTAGTGCCCATAAGCTTTTTCCCTACTTGTAGTCCTCCCTACCAAACACTTAAGTCCAGGAGATTGGACCCATTGGAGTATGTTTAGTGCTTGCAATGATAGCCTTTAGTTTCTGCCCAAAACTGGTTTTCTCAAAAACTTGCACCATCAAGTTCCTGTTTTTGCCAAACTAACCTTACCACCTTCTTGAGCTCCTAAAGAGACTAGGATCTGGAGAGTTTGGCCACCCCAAGAGTTGCCTAGATGCCCATGACATTCTGTCGAACACTTGGTGTGCACAGTCAGTTTTGGCATGTTTTCCTAGTTTGCACAATGATCTTGTCCCAATGACCCAGCAACCTTGTCCACTAACCTCCTAGCTATCCCTAACCCTGGCCTGTTAACTACCCGCATCACCCAAGCTCTCTAGAGCGTGCTGGCATTTCGTCGAACACCTGGTGCGCGTGCTCTGGGCGCGCCCAGAGCGCACGTTTTGCACGCGCGCGCACTGAGCCGCCGCCGCCCTCGTCGCGTCCCGTCTCTGGCCCCTGCTCGCCTGCTGAACCACGCCATGCACTCGCCCACTCGCCAGAAACCTCCAAGCCTCCCTGGCGCCCTACAGCGCCGCCTTGGCGGCACGCCGGCGTCGGCAGTGGGCTCTGCCGTGGACGGCGCCGCCCAAGCCACCCGCGCGCGCCAGCTGCCCCCTGGGAACAGCCCGAGCTTATCCGCAAGCCGTCGGCACGCGCTCGTCGCCGCCACGTAGTCCTGCAGCTACAGAAAAGTGGTCGCCGACGATCTTATCCTCGGCCGCCGCGGGACCGTCCTCGAGCGCCTAATTAAGGAGGCCCCGAGCTCAACCGAGCACTCGGGCAACCACAGGCCACCCCCATAGCCCTCCCGCAGCCAGCAATCGACGGGAAGGAGCCTTCTTCCTCGTCTCCGGCCAGTTCGGCCGCCGCCGAGCTCCGGTGCAATACATCGCAGCCAGGCCTTCCCCCGCCTATCCAACGCCACCAGACGTCTCCCCATGGTCTTGCGGAGCTGCCCAGCACCTCAGCCTCGACCAAGGATCACCATAGCCTGAAGCTCACTTTTGCTCCCGATCCTCCGTCCGCCGCGGAGCTCGCCGCCGGTGACTTCCTCCGTCCCCGCCTGCCTAGCGCCCACCGGGAGGACCGCCCTGGTCTGGCGGATCCATCCCTGCCCTCGGGGCCCCGTGGGGAGCTGCCGTTCACCGACGGCGATCGCCGGAGGCCGCCACCGTTCGGGCAGAGAGAAAAGGAGGGAGAGGGAGACCAGTCAAACCTGACCAGTGGGTCCCCTGGACCCACTGTCAGTGACCCGCTCGCCCATCCTCTCTGGTTAAGTGGAAGCGCAAAGTCCGGAGTACGTCTCCTCTGCTTCAAAAGCGTATTCTCCCCCGAGCGTTTTCTTTTTCTGGTTTTTATTAAAAACAGAAGTTTGACTAATCTTTGACTGGCTATAACTTTTAAAATAAAACTCCGAATGAGTTGATTCTTTTTCCTACCTCTCTCAAATTTCATCTAGTTTATTTTAAGATTTATTTCAAAATATTTGGGACAACTTTTTGTACTGTATTTGAAATGTGTGTTATTTGGATATTTCTCAAAATAGGATTTTGGAGAAAAGGCAACCTTCAAAATGCACCCCACATGCATACACTTGAAGGCAAGCATTTCTGAACCCTGGTTTAATATTTTTGGATGTTGTTGATACGGTTACAACATCACCTTGACCTGGAGCATACGCTATTTTATGTGACGGTAAGATCATACGCATGAGTGCATAAGTGGAGATTTCTTTGATGTTATAAACGAATATGCTGGTGATAGTGATCATCCTCGTAAGCTTCTCATGCATGCCGGAAGGAAGTCGGGAAAGTCGCGGTCTTGGGTAGACGCGAGCTTGTCCCTAGTTCCTCGTTGAGACGAGTATGTCCGGTATGGCATGGTGGGGCTTGATGAGTGTTGAGCTTATCCGTTATTGGAAATATTTTTGTTATGCTAATCATGCAGGGAACACTTGAACCTCCCGAGTCGGCCCTAGATCGAGTCTTGTCCAGTAACCCCCACACTTGCTACGTACTACCACTTGTCCCTGCCGTAGGTAGGGTACGGTTCAGTAAGTTGTCAACCGCTTTCTAGCACACACCGTACAGAGAGGCCGTGATGAGGGTCTCATGGCCATGGATTAAAGCCAGTCATCCGGTCCGGGGGCATGGGTGTTTCTGGTTGGGACTGAGAGGGGGGCACCCCTTAGAGCGCGCATATATAAATTTGATCCCATGCTACGTCAAGGTTGTAGCCTCCCCACTTAGAGTTTGGCTTGACAGGTGTTGTGGGTGATTCCAGACACCGGTAAGTTAAGGTTGTGTGTGCAGGTCAAGCGTGTTGTCAATTAAAAGACCGTAGACGGAATTAGCCCCGATGGACTAAAGAAATCCGTTACCCGTGGGTAAAGAGTACCCCCTCTGCAGAGATTATACATCTATTCGAATAGCCGTGTCCATGGTTAAGGACTACAGTCTGGGATAGGTCAAGTGTCGGTCTTAGTGTCGGTCTTCGGAGGAAAAACTGCTAAACCAGAACATTGATTATGAACTGTGACACATATGGATTATGATCATTACTATTATGGACTAACCATTTACTTCATTTGGATTATTGAGTATCCCTGGGACGGTTCTACCTCCTGGATATTCACGGTATTTATTCTTTATAAGCCCTTTATGCGGTGTCGCTCAGACGCCTGACTGCGGCATGCTTGTTATTTATTTATTCTTTATAAGCCCTTTATGCAGTGTCGCTCAGACGCCCGACTGCGGCATGCTTGTTATTTATTTATTCTTTATAAGCCCTTTATGCGGTGTCGCTCAGACGCCCGACTGCGGCATTGTAAATTTATTTGCACCCGTTGTTCGAGGAGTCTTTTCAGACACTCGATCACTGCATTCTATTTATATACTGCATATTCTTATTTTACCCGCATGCGTACATCATGGATTTCGCATATTTCGTGACTGACGTGATGGTCATAGAATATTTCGGAGCATGATTACCCCTTGTTATATTATACCCGTGTTCTAAAGGTTTGCGAGTACATTCAAACGTACTCACTGGCTTATCCCTGGCTATTGTCTTGGCCAGATTTCTTGCGTGGAGAAGAGCGTTACGACGACAGCCCCGGAGCCCATGTAAAGGTGATAGCAACCTCGCGAAGATAGGAGTTATCCTGGTCAGCTGTTCTTGTGGGAAATGGAGTCCCATAGACGCAGACGAACCTCAAACCGCTTCCGCCATCTACCACTAGAAACCAAGTGTTGTACTCATAGGCCACAATGGCCTTGTACCACATATTTTGTACCTTGCTTGGATTTCTTGTATCAAGTTGGTGTCTCATTAGCTAACAGTAATCCTGGGGCTGGTGAGCACAACGGCCATTTTCTGGAGAATTAATATCCCGAAAATCCGGCGGATTTTTTTTGAAATTACTTAGTTCCCCAACAGTGGCATCCGAGCCAGGTTTATGCGTAGATGTTATATGCACGAGTAGAACACAAGTGAGTTGTGGGCGATACAAGTCATACTGCTTACCAGCA
Organism: Triticum aestivum; assembly: GCF_018294505.1. Classification (NCBI taxonomy): domain Eukaryota; kingdom Viridiplantae; phylum Streptophyta; class Magnoliopsida; order Poales; family Poaceae; genus Triticum; species Triticum aestivum. The sequence continues at coordinate 497,161,894 of NC_057808.1, read as the reverse complement.
TGTTATACTTTGGTTCGGCGGTATTGTTGGATGAAGCGGCCCGGATCGACATTACGCGTACGCTTACGCGAGACTGGTTCTACCGACGTGCTTTGCACACAGGTGGCTGGCGGGTGTCAGTTTCTCCAACTTTAGTTGAACCGAGTGTGACTATGCCGGGTCCTTGAGAAGGTTAAAACAACACTAACTTGACGAACTATAGTTGTGGTTTTGATGCGTAGGTAAGAACGGTTCTTTCTCAGCCCGTAGCAGCCACGTAAAACTTGGAACAACAAAGTAGAGGACGTCTAACTTGTTTTTGCAGAGCATGTTGTGATGTGATATGGTCAAGACATGATGCTATATTTTATTTTATGAGATGATCATGTTTTGTAACAGAGTTATCGGCAACTGGCAGGAGCCATATGGTTATCGCTTTATTGTATGCAATGCAATCGCCCAGTAATTGCTTTACTTTATCACTAAGAGGTAGCAATAGTCGTAGAAGCAATAGTTGGCGAGACGACAACGATGCTACGATGGAGATCAAGGTGTCGCGCCGGTGAAGATGGTGATCATGACGGTGCTTTGGAGATGGAGATCAAAGGCACAAGATGATGATGGCCATATCATATCACTTATATTGATTGCATGTGATGTTTATCCTTTATGCATCTTATTCTGCTTTGTTTGACAGTAGCATTATAAGATGATCTCTCACTAAATTACATGGTAAAAGTGTTCTCCCTGAGTATGCACCGTTGCCAAAGTTCGTCGTGCCGAGACACCACGTGATGATCGGGTGTGATAAGCTCAACGTTCATCTACAACGGGTGTAAGACAGTTTTGCACACGCAGAATACTCAGGTTAAACTTGACGAGCCTAGCATATGCAGATATGGCCTCGGAACACTGAGACCGAAAGGTCGAGCGTGAATCATATAGTAGATATGATCAACATAGTGATGTTCACCATTGAAAACTACTCCATCTCACGTGATGATCGGTTATGGTTTAGTTGATATGGATGACGTGATCACTTAGATGGTTAGAGGGATGTTTATCTAAGTGAGAGTTCTTAAGTAATATGATTAATTGAACTTAAATTTATCATGAACTTAGTACCTGATAGTATTTGCTTGTTTATGTTGTTGTAGATAGATGGCCCGTGCTGTTGTTCCATTGAATTTTAATGCGTTCCTTGAGAAAGCAAAAAGATGATGGTAGAAATTACACGGATGTAACTTGAGGATTATCCTCATTGTTGCACAGAAGAATTACGTCCTGGAAGCACCGCTGGGTGCCAGGCCTGCTGCAGATGCAACTGATGACGTTAAGAATGTCTGGCAGAGCAACGCTGATGACTACTCGATAGTTCAGTGTGCCATGCTTTACGGCTTAGAACCGGGACTTCAACGACGTTTTGAACGTCATGGAGCATATGAGATGTTCCAGGAGTTGAAGTTAATATTTCAAGCAAATGCCCGGATTGAGAGATATGAAGTCTCCAATAAGTTCTACAGCAGCAAGATGGAGGAGAATAGTTCTGTCAGTGAACATATACTCAAAATGTCTAGGTATAACAATCACTTGGTTCAACTGGGAGTTAATCTTCTGGATGATAGTGTCATTGACAGAATTCTCCAATCACTACCACCAAGCTACAAGAGCTTCGTGATGAACGATAATATGCAAGGGATGGATAAGACAATTCCCGAGCTCTTCACAATGCTAAAGGCTGCGGAGGTAGAAATCAAGAAGGAGCATCAAGTGTTGATGGTCAACAAGACCACCAGTTTCAAGAAAAAGGGTAAAGGGAAGAAGAAGGGGAACTTCAAGAAGAACGGCAAACAAGTTGCTTCTCAAGAGAAGAAACCTATGTCTGGACCTAAGCCTGAGACTGAGTGCTTCTACTGCAAACAGACTGGTCACTGGAAGCGGAACTGCCCCAAGTATTTGGCGGATAAGAAGGATGGCAAGGTGAACAGAGGTATATGTGATATACATGTTATTGATGTGTACCTTACTAGAGCTCGCAGTAGCACCTGGGTATTTGATACTGGTTCTGTTGCTAATATTTGCAACTTGAAACAGGGACTACGGATTAAGCGAAGACTGGATAAGAACGAGGTGACGATGCGCGTGGGAAATGGTTCCAAAGTCGATGTGATCGCCGTCGGCACGCTACCTCTACATCTACCTTCGGGATTAGTTTTAGACCTGAATAATTGTTATTTAGCGCCAGCGTTAAGCATGAACATTATATCTGGATCTTCTTTGATGCGAGACGGTTATTCATTTAATCAGAGAATAATGGTTGTTCTATTTATATGAGTAATATCTTTTATGGTCATGCACCCTTGAAGAGTGGTCTATTTGTGTTGAATCTCGATAGTAGTGATACACATATTCATAATGTTGAAGCCAAAAGATGCAGAGTTGATAATGATAGTGCAACTTATTTGTGGCACCGCCGTTTGGGTCATATTGGTGTAAAGCGCATGAAGAAACTCCATACTGATTGACTTTTGGAATCACTTGATTATGAATCACTTGGTACTTGCGAACCATGCCTCATGGGAAAGATGACTAAAACACCGTTCTCCGGAACAATGAAGCGAGCAACAGATTTGTTGTAAATCATACATACTGATGTATGTGGTCCAATGAATATTGAGGCTCGCGGCGGGTATCGTTATTTTCTCACCTTCACAGATGATTTGAGCAGATATGGGTATATCTACTTAAAGAAACATAAGTTTGAAACATTTGAAAAGTTCAAAGAGTTTCAGAGTGAAGTGGAAAATCATCGTAACAAGAAAATAAAGTTTCTATGATCTGATCGTGGAGGAGAGTATTTGAGTTACGAGTTTGGTCTACATTTGAAACAATGCGAAATAGTTTCGCAACTCACGCCACCCGGAACACCACAACGTAATGGTGTGTCCGAGCGTCGTAATCGTACTTTACTAGATATGGTGCAATCTATGATGTCTCTTACTGATTTACCGCTATAGTTTTGGGGTTACTTTAGAGACGGCTGCATTCACGTTAAATAGGGCACCATCGAAATCCGTTGAGACGACGCCTTATGAACTATTGTTTGGCAAAAACCAAAGTTGTCATTTCTTAAAGTTTGGGGCTGCGATGCTTATGTGAAAAAGCTTCAACCTGATAAGCTCGAACCTAAATCGGAGAAATGTGTCTTCATAGGATACCCAAAGGAAACTGTTGGGTACACCTTCTATCACAGATCCGAAGGCAAGACATTTATTGCTAAAAATGGATCCTTTCTAGAGAAGGAGTTTCTCTCGAAAGAAGTGAGTGGGAGGAAAGTAGAACTTGATGAGGTAACCGTACCTGCTCCCTTATTGGAAAGTAGTTCATCACAGAAACCGGTTCCTGTTACACCTACACCAATTAGTAAGGAAGCTAATGATGTTGATCATGAAACTTCAGATCAAGTTACTACCGAACCTCGTAGGTCAACCAGAGTAAGATCCGCACCAGAGTGGTATAGTAATCCTATTCTAGAGGTCATGTTACTTGACCAAGGTAAACCTACGAACTATGAAGAAGCGATGGCGAGCCCAGATTCCGCAAAATGGCTTGAGGCCATGAAATTTGAGATGGGATCCATGTATGAGAACAAAGTGTGGACTTTGGTTGACTTGCCTGATGATCGGCAAGCCATAGAGAATAAATGGATCTTCAAGAACAAGACTGACGCTGACGGTAATGTTACTGTCTACAAAGCTCGACTTGTTGCGCAAGGTTTTCGACAAGTTCAAGGGGTTGACTACGATGAGACTTTATCACCCGTAGCGATGCTTAAGTCTGTCCGAATCATGTTAGCAATTGCCGCATTTTATGATTATGAAATTTGAGAAATCGATGTCAAAACTGCATTCCAGAATGGATTTCTGCAAGAAGAGTTGTATATGATGCCTCTCGGAGTTGGAATAAACGTTTTGATAGTGTGATCAAAGCATATGGTTTTATACAGACTTCTGGAGAAGCCTGTATTTACAAGAAAGTGAGTGGGAGCTCTGTAGCATTTCTAATATTATATGTGGATGACATATTGTTGATTGGAAATGATATAGAATTTCTGGATAGCATAAAAGGATACTTGAATAAGAGTTTTTCAATGAAAGACCTCGGTGAAGCTGCTTACATTTTGGGCATCAAGATCTATAGAGATAGATCAAGATGCTTAATTGGACTTTCACAAAGCACATACCTTGACAAAGTTTTGAAAAAGTTCAAAATGGATCAAGCAAAGAAAGGGTTCTTGCCTGTGTTACAAGGTGTGAAGTTGAGTCAGACTCAATGCCCGACCACTACAGAAGATAGAGAGAAAATGAAAAGTGTTCCCTATGCTTCAGCCATAGGCTCTATCATGTATGCAATGCTGTGTACCAGACCTGATGTGTGCCCTGCTATTAGCTTAGCAGGGAGGTACCAAAGTAATCCAGGAGTGGATCACTGGACAGCGGTAAAAAACATCCTGAAATACCTGAAAAGGTGTAAGGATATGTTTCTCGTTTATGGAGGTGACAAAGAGCTTGTCCTAAATGGTTACGTCGATGCAAGCTTTGACACTGATCCGGACGATTCTAAATCGCAAACCGGATACATGTTTATATTGAACGGTGGAGCTGTCAGTTGGTGCAGTTCTGAACAAAGCGTCGTGGCGGGATCTACGTGTGAAGCGGAGTACATAGCTGCTTCGGAAGCAGCAAATGAAGGAGTCTGGATGAAGGAGTTCATATCCGATCTAGGTGTCATACCTAGTGCATCGGGTCAATGAAAATCTTTTGTGACAATACTGGTGCAATTGCCTTGGCAAAGGAATCCAGATTTCACAAGAGGACCAAGCACATCAAGAGAAGCTTCAATTCCATCCGGGATCAAGTCCAGGTGGGAGACATAGAGATTTGCAAGATACATACGGATCTGAATGTTGCAGACCCGTTGACTAAGCCTCTTCCACGAGCAAAACATGATCAGCACCAAGACTCCATGGGTGTTAGAATCGTTACTGTGTAATCTAGATTATTGACTCTAGTGCAAGTGGGATACTGAAGGAAATATGCCCTAGAGGCAATAATAAAGTTGTTATTTATTTCCTCATATCATGATAAATGTTTATTATTCATGCTATAATTGTATGAACCGGAAACATAATACATGTGTGAATACATAGACAAACATAGTGTCATTAGTATGCCTCTACTTGACTAGCTCGTTAATCAAAGATGGTTGAGTTTCCTAGCCATGGACATGTGTTGTCATTTGATTAACGGGATCACATCATTAGAATAATGATGTGATTGACTTGACCCATTCCGTTAGCTTAGCACTTGATCGTTTAGTTTACTGCGATTGCTTTCTCCATGACTTATACATGTTCCTGTGACTATGAGATTATGCAACTCCCGAATACCGGAGGAACACTTTGTGTGCTACCAAACGTCACAACGTAACTGGGTGATTATAAAGGTGCTCTACAAGTGTCTCTGATGGTGTTTCTTGAGTTGGCATAGATCGAGATTAGGATTTGTCACTCCGATTGTCGGAGAGGTATCTCTGGGCCCTCTCGGTAATGCACATCACAATAAGCCTTGCAAGCAATGTGACTAATGAGTTAGTTGTGGGATGATGCATTACGGAATGAGTAAAGAGACTTGCATGTAACGAGATTCAGCTAGGTATTGAGATACCGACGATCGAATCTCGGGCAAGTAACATACCGATGACAAAGGGAACAACGTATGTTGTTATGCGGTTTGACCGATAAAGATCTTTGTAGAATATGTAGGAACCAATATGAGCATCCAGGTTCTGCTATTGGTTATTGACCAGTGACATGTCTCGGTCATGTCTACATAGTTCTCGAACCCGTAGGGTCCGCACGCTTAAAGTTCCGTGACGATCGGTATTATGAGTTTTTGTGTTTTGATGTACCGAATGTAGTTCGGAGTCCCGGATATGATCACGGACATGACGAGGAGTCTCGAAATGGTCGAGACGTAAAGATCGATATATTGGACGACTATGTTCGGACACCGGAAGTGTTTCGGGAGGTTTCAGACATATACCGGAGTACCGGGGGGCTTACGGAACCCCCCGGGGAGTATATTGGGCTTAATGGGCCTTAGTGGGAGAAGAGGAGGGGCGGCCAGGGCAACCGCGCACCCCCTCCCCCTCTAGTACGAATTGGACAAGGAGGGGGGGCGGCGCCCCCCTTTTCCCTTCTCTTCCTCTCTCCCTTCCTTCCCTTCTCCTATTCCTACTAGGAAAGGAGGAGTCCTACTCCCGGTGGCAGTAGGACTCCCCCCTTGGTGCGCCCTCCTCCTTGGCCGGCCGCCTCCCCCCAAGCTCCTTTATATACGGGGGCAGGGGCACCCCATAGACACAACAATTGATCATTGATCTCTTAGCCGTGTGCGGTGCCCCCTCCACCATAATCCACCTCGGTCATATTGTAGCGGTGCTTAGGCGAAGTCCTGCGTTGGTAGAATCATCATCACCGTCACCACGCCGTCGTGCTGACGAAGCTCTTCCCAGAAGCTCTACTGGATCATGAGTTCGCAGGACGTCACCGAGCTGAACGTGTGCTGAACGCGGAGGTGCCGTACGTTCGGAGCTGAGGATCGGTCGATCATGAAGACGTACGACTACATCAACCACGTTGTTATAACGCTTCCGCTTATGGTCTACGAGGCTACGTAGATGACACTCTCCCCTCTCGTTGCTATGCATCACCATGATCTTGCGTGTGCGTAGGATTTTTTTTGAAATTACTACGTTCCCCAACATCATATCCCTGCCAATGTTAAATAGTATTCTGGATGAGCGGTGGCATTAACTGAAGTAAAATGATGAACTTAATTAGCACTAACCTCTAAGGGGCAACTGAGAAACCGCCTGCCAATGTCGAATCCCTCCGTGCATACACGTCGAGCGGGAGTGTGCCCATGCACACAACTCAGCTTTTGGTACTTCTCGGTGGGGCAAAACTCGGAGTCGAACTCGTGTTGCAGGAGTCTGGAGTTGGGCTCCGGATCCGGCGGCAGATCGCTTTCCTGGGGGGGGGGTCATTCAGGACGGATTCATCAAGGAGCCATACTTTGGACATGGTAAAAAAGATCGGGATAGATTGGAACCTGACAGGACGATTAAGATCCGTAGTACACCTACCTACGATGACCTTAGGCAAGTGCTGGGCGGCGACCGCCGTCGTGGCGGCGATACGAGCAGGAGCAGCCGCACCGAAACCATTAGCACCACTCGTCCGCATTCCCCCAATGTGTTGGGGAACGTAGTAATTTCAAAAAAATTCCTACGCACACGCAAGATCATGGTGATGTATAGCAACGAGAGGGGAGAGTGTTGTCCACGTACCCTCGTAGACCGAAAGCGGAAGCGTTAACACAACGCGGTTGATGTAGTCGTACGTCTTCATGATCCGACCGATCAAGTACCGAACGCACGGCACCTCCGAGTTCAGCACACGTCAGCTCGATGACGTCCCTCGAACTCCGATCCAGCTGAGTGTTGAGGGAGAGTTTCATCAGCACGACGGCGTGGTGACGATGATGATGTTCTACCGACGCAGGGCTTCGCCTAAGCTCCGCTACGATATTATCGAGGTGTAATATGGTGGAGGGGGGCACCGCACACGGCTAAAAGATCGTTGATCAATTGTGTGTCTAGAGGTGCCCCCCTGCCCCCGTATATAAAGGTGCAAGGGGGAGGCCGCCGGCCTAGGAGGTAGAGGCACGCCAGGAGGAGTCCTACTCCTACCGGGAGTAGGACTCCCCCCTTTCCATGTTGGACTAGGAGTGGAAGGGGGAAGAGGTGGAGGGGAGAAAAGAAGGGGGGGCGCCGCCCCCCTGTCCTTGTCCTATTCGGACTGGGGGGGAAGGGGGGCGCGGCCCTGCCCTAGCCTCCTCTCCTCTCTTCCACCTAGGCCCACTAAGGCCCATTAAGTTACCGGGGGGTTCCGGTAACCTCCCGGTACTCCGGAAAAATCCCGATTTCACCCGGAACACTTCCGATGTCCAAACATAGGCTTCCAATATATCAATCTTTATGTCTCGACCATTTCGAGACTCCTCGTCATGTCCGTGATCACATCCGGGACTCCGAACAACCTTCGGTACATCAAAACATATAAACTCATAATATAACTATCATCGTAACGTTAAGCGTGCGGACCCTACGGGTTCGAGAACTATGTAGACATGACCGAGACACCTCTCCGGTCAATAACCAATAGCGGAACCTGGATGCTCATATTGGTTCCCACATATTCTACGAAGATCTTTATCGGTCAGACCGCATAACAACATACGTTGTTCCCTTTGTCATCGGTATGTTACTTGCCCGAGATTCGATCGTCGGTATCTCGATACCTAGTTCAATCTCGTTACCGGCAAGTCTCTTTACTCGTTCCGTAATACATCATCCCGCAACTAACTCATTAGTTGCAATGCTTGCAAGGCTTATAGTGATGTGCATTACCGAGTGGGCCCAGAGATACCTCTCCGACAATCGGAGTGACAAATCCTAATCTCGAAATACGCCAACCCAACAAGTACCTTCGGAGACACCTGTAGAGCACCTTTATAATCACCCAGTTACGTTGTGACGTTTGGTAGCACACAAAGTGTTCCTCCGGTAAACGGGAGTTGCATAATCTCATAGTCATAGGAACATGTATAAGTCATGAAGAAAGCAATAGCAACATACTAAACGATCGAGTGCTAAGCTAACGGAATGGGTCAAGTCAATCACATCATTCTCCTAATGATGTGATCCCGTTAATCAAATGACAACTCATGTCTATGGCTAGGAAACATAACCATCTTTGATCAACGAGCTAGTCAAGTAGAGGCATACTAGTGACACTCTGTTTGTCTATGTATTCACACATGTATCATGTTTCCGGTTAATACAATTCTAGCATGAATAATAAACATTTATCATGATATAAGGAAATAAATAATAACTTTATTATTGCCTCTAGGGCATATTTCCTTCAGTCTCCCACTTGCACTAGAGTCAATAATCTAGTTCACATCGCCATGTGATTTAACATCAATAGTTCACATCACCATGTGATTAACACCCATAGTTCACATCGTCATGTGACCAACACCCAAAGGGTTTACTAGAGTCAATAATCTAGTTCACATCGCTATGTGATTAACACCCAAAGAGTACTAAGGTGTGATCATGTTTTGATTGTGAGATAATTTTAGTCAACGGGTCTGTCACATTCAGATCCGTAAGTATTTTGCAAATTTCTATGTCTACAATGCTCTGCACGGAGCTACTCTAGCTAATTGCTCCCACTTTCAATATGTATCTAGACCGAGACTTAGAGTCATCTAGATTAGTGTCAAAACTTGCATCGACGTAACCCTTTACGACGAACCTTTTGTCACTTCCATAATCGAGAAACATATCCTTATTCCACTAAGGATAATTTTGACCGCTGTCCAGTGATCTACTCCTAGATCACTATTGTACTCCCTTGCCAAAATCAGTGTAGGGTATACAATAGATCTGGTACACAGCATGGCATACTTTATAGAACCTATGGCCAAGGCATAGGGAATGACTTTCATTCTCTTTCTATCTTCTGCCGTGGTCGGGCTTTGAGTCTTACTCAATTTCACACCTTGTAACACAGGCAAGAACTCTTTCTTTGACTGTTCTATTTTGAACTACTTCAAAATCTTGTTAAGGTATGTACTCATTGAAAAAACATATCAAGCGTCTTGATCTTTCTCTATAGATCTTGATGCTCAATATGTAAGCAGCTTCACCGAGGTCTTTCTTTGAAAAACTCCTTTCAAACACTCCTTTATGCTTTGCAGAATAATTCTACATTATTTCCGATCAACAATATGTCATTCACATATACTTATCAGAAATGTTGTAGTGCTCCCACTCACTTTCTTGTAAATACAGGCTTCACCGCAAGTCTGTATAAAACTATATCCTTTGATCAACTTATCAAAGCGTATATTCCAACTCGGAGATGCTTGCACCAGTCCACATATGGATCGCTGGAGCTTGCATATTTTGTTAGCACCTTTACGATTGACAAAACCTTCTGGTTGCATCATATACAACTCTTCTTTAATAAATCCATTAGGGAATGCAGTTTTGTTTATCGATTTGCCAGATTTCATAAAATGCGGCAATTGCTAACATGATTCAGACAGACTTAAGCATAGATACGAGTGAGAAACTCTCATCGTAGTCAACACCTTAAACTTGTCGAAAACCTTTTGCGACAATTCTAGCTTTGTAGACAGTAACACTACTATCACTGTCTGTCTTCCTCTTGAAGATCCATTTAATCTCAATGGCTCGCCAATCATTGGGCAAGTCAATCAAAGTCCATACTTTGTTCTCACACATGGATCTCATCTCAGATTTCATGGCCTCAAGCCATTTTGCGGAATCTGGGCTCACCATCGCTTGTTCATAGTTCGTAGGTTCGTCATGGTCTAGTAACATAACCTCCAGAATAGGATTACCGTACCACTCTGGTGCGGATCTTACTTTGGTTGACCTACGAGGTTTAGTAATAACTTGATCTGAAGTTCAATGATCATCATCATTAACTTCCTCACTAATTGGTATAGGCGTCACAGAAACTGGTTTTTTCGATGAACTACTTTCCAATAAGGGAGCAGGTACAATTACCTCATCAAGTTCTACTTTCCTCCCACTCACTTCTTTCGAGAGAAACTCCTTCTCTAGAAAGGATCCATACTTAGCAACGAATGTCTTGCCTTCGGATCTGTGATAGAAGGTGTACCCAACTGTCTCCTTTGGGTATCCTATGAAGACACATTTCTCCGATTTGGGTTTGAGCTTATCAGGATGAAAATTTTCACATAAGCATCGCAACCCCAAACTTTAAGAAACGATAACTTTGGTTTCTTGCCAAACCACAGTTCATAAGATGTCGTCTCAACAGATTTAGATGGTACCCTATTTAACGTGAATGTAGCTGTCTCTAATGCATAACCCCAGAATGATAGTGGTAGATCGGTAAGAGACATCATATATTGCACCATATCTAATAAAGTACGGTTACGATGTTCGGACACACCATTACACTGTGGTGTTCCAGGTGCCATGAGTAGTGAAACTATTTCACATTGTTTTTACTGAAGGCCAAACTCGTAACTCAAATACTTTTCTCCATGATCAGATCGTAGAAACTTTATTTTCTTGTTACGATGATTTTCCACTTCACTCTGAAATTATATGAACTTTTCAAATGTTTCAGACTTCTGTTTCATTAAGTAGATATACCCATATCTGCTCAAATCATCTGTGAAGGTCAGAAATTAATGATACCTGCTACGAGCCTCAATATTCATCGGACCACATACATCTGTATGTATGACTTCCAACAAATCTGTTGCTCTCTCCATAGTTCCGGAGAACGGCGTTTTAGTCATCTTGCCCATGAGGCATGGTTCGCAAGCATCAAGTGATTCATAATCAAGTGATTCCAAAATCCCATCAGTATGGAGTTTCTTCATGCGCTTTACACCAATATGACCTAAACGGCAGTGCCACAAATAAGTTACACTATCATTATTAACTTTGCATCTTTTGGCTTCATTATTATGAATATGTGTATCACTACGATCGAGATCCAACAAACCATTTTATTGGGTGTATGACCATAGAAGGTTTTATTCATGTAAACAGAACAACAATTATTCTCTAATTTAAATGAATAACCATATTGCAACAAACATGATCAAATCATATTCATGCTCAATGCAAACACCAAATAACATTTATTTAGTTTCAACACTAATCCCGAAAGTATAGGGAGTGTGCGATGATGACCATATCAATCTTGGAACCACTTCCAATACACATCGTCACTTCATCCTTAACTAGTTTATGTTCATGCAACTCCCGTTTCGAGTTACTACTCTTTAGCAACTGAACCAGTATCAAATACTGAGGGGTTGCTATAAACACTAGTAAGTACCCGTCAATAACATGTATATCCAATATACCTTTGTTCACTTTGCCATCCTTCTTATCCACCAAATACTTGGGGCAGTTCCGCTTCCATTGACCAGTCCCTTTGCAGTAGAAGCACTTAGTCTCAGGCTTAGGTACAGACTTGGGCTTCTTCACTTGAGTAGCTACTTGCTTGCCATTCTTTTTGAAGTTCCCCTTCTATCCCTTTGCCCTTTTGTTGAAACTAGTGGTCTTGTTAACCATCAACACTTGATGCTCTTTCTTGATTTCTACCTTCGTCGATTTCAGCATCGCGAAGAGCTCGGGAATTACTTTCGTCATCCCTTACATACTATAGTTCATCACGAAGTTCTACTAACTTGGTGATGGTGACTAGAGAATTCTGTCAATCACTATTTTATCTGGAAGATTAACTCCCACTTGATTCAAGCGATTGTAGTACCCAGACGATCTGAGCACATGCTCACTGCTTGAGCTATTCTCCTCCATCTTTTAGCTATAGAACTTGTTGGAGACTTCATATCTCTCAACTCGGGTATTTGCTTGAAATATTAACTTCAACTCCTGGAACATCTCATATGGTCCATGACGTTCAAAACGTCTTTGAAGTCCCGATTCTAAGCCGTTAAGCATGGTGCACTAAACTATCAAGTAGTCATCATATTGAGCTAGCCAAACGTTCATAACGTCTGCATCTGCTCCTGCAATAGGTCTGTCACCTAGCGGTGCATCAAGGACATAATTCTTCTGTGCAGCAATGAGGATAATCCTCAGATCACGGATCCAATCCGCATCTTTGCTACTAACATCTTTCAATATAATTTTTCTCTAGGAACATATCAAAAATAAACACAGGGAAGCAACAACGCGAGCTATCGATCTACAACATAATTTGCAAAATACTATCAGGACTAAGTTCATGATAAATTTAAGTTCAATTAATCATATTACTTAAGAACTCCCACTTAGATAGACATCCCTCTAATCCTCTAAGTGATCACGTGATCCATATCAACTAAACCATGTCCGATCATCACGTGAGATGGAGTAGTTTCAATGGTGAACATCACTATGTTGATCATATCTACTATATGATTCACGCTCGACCTTTCGGTCTCCGTGTTCCGAGGCCATATCTGCATATGCTAGGCTCGTCAAGTTTAACCTGAATATTCCGCGTGTGCAACTATTTTGCACCCGTTGTATTTGAACGTAGAGCCTATCACACCCGATCATCACGTGGTGTCTCAGCACGAAGAACTTTCGCAACGGTGCATACTCAGGGAGAACACTTTTATCTTGAAATTTTAGTGAGAGATCATCTTATAATGCTACCGTCAATCAAAGCAAGATAAGATGCATAAAAGATAAACATCACATGCAATCAATATAAGTGATATGATATGGCCATCATCATCTTGTGCTTGTGATCTCCATCTCCGAAGCACCGTCATGATCACCATCGTCACCGGCGCGACACCTTGATCTCCATCGTAGCATCGTTGTCGTCTCGCCAACTATTGCTTTTACAACTATCGCTACCGCTTAGTGACAAAGTAAAACAATTACATGGCGATTGCATTTCATACAATAAAGCGACAACCATATGGCTCCTGCCAGTTGCCGATAACTCGGTTACAAAACATGATCATCTCATACAATAAAATATAGCATCATGTCTTGACCATATCACATCACAACATGCCCTGCAAAAACAAGTTAGACGTCCTCTACTTTGTTGTTGCAAGTTTTACGTGGCTGCTACGGGCTTAGCAAGAACCGTTCTTACCTACGCATCAAAACCACAACGATAGTTTGTCAAGTTGGTGTTGTTTTAACCTTCGCAAGGACCGGGCGTAGCCACACTCGGTTCAACTAAAGTGAGAGAGACAGACACCCGCCAATCACCTTTAAGCAACGAGTGCTCGCAACGGTGAAACCAGTCTCGCGTAAGCGTACGCGTAATGTCGGTCCGGGCCGCTTCATCTCACAATACCGCTGAACCAAAGTATGACATGCTGGTAAGCAGTATGACTTATATCGCCCACAACTCACTTGTGTTCTACTCGTGCATAACATCAACGCATAAAACCAGGCTCGGATGCCACTGTTGGGGAACGTAGTAATTTCAAAAAATTTCCTACGCACACGCAAGATCATGGTGATGTATAGCAACGAGAGGGGAGAGTATTGTCCACGTACCCTCGTAGACCGAAAGAGGAAGCGTTAACACAACGCGGTTGATGTAGTCGTACGTCTTCACGATCCGACCGATCAAGTACCGAACGCACGACACCTCCGAGTTCAGCACACGTTCAGCTCGATGACGTCCCTCGAACTCCGATCCAGCCGAGTGTTGAGGGAGAGTTTCGTCAGCACGACGGCGTGGTGACGATGATGATGTTCTACCGACGCAGGGCTTCGCCTAAGCTCCGCTACGATATTATCGAGGTGTAATATGGTGGAGGGGGGCACTGCACACGGCTAAAAGATCGTTGATCAATTGTGTGTATAGAGGTGCCCCCCTGCCCCCGTATATAAAGGTGCAAGGGGGAGGCCGCCGGCCTAGGAGGTAGAGGCGCGCCAGGAGGAGTCCTACTCCTACCTGGAGTAGGACTCCCCCCCTTTCCATGTTGGACTAGGAGTGGAAGGGGGAAGAGGTGGAGGGGAGGAAGGAAGGGGGGCGCCGCCCCCCTCTCCTTGTCCTATTCAGACTGGGGGGGGGGGGAAGGGGCGCGGCCCTGCCCTAGCCTCCTCTCCTCTCTTCCACCTAGGCCCACTAAGGCCCATTAAGTTACCGGGGGGTTCCGGTAACCTCCCGGTACTCCGGAAAAATCCCGATTTCACCCGGAACACTTCCGATGTCCAAACATAGGCTTCCAATATATCAATCTTTATGTCTCGACCATTTCGAGACTCCTCGTCATGTCCGTGATCACATCTGGGACTCCGAACAACCTTCGGTACATCAAAACATATAAACTCATTATATAACTGTCATCGTAACGTTAAGCGTGCGGACCCTACGGGTTCAAGAACTATGTAGACATGACCGAGACACCTCTCGGGTCAATAATCAATAGCGGAACCTGGATGCTCATATTGGTTCCCACATATTCTACGAAGATCTTTATCGGTCAGGCTGCATAAAAACATACGTTGTTCCCTTTGTCATCGGTATGTTACTTGCCTGAGATTCGATCGTCGGTATCTCGATACCTAGTTCAATCTCGGTACCGGCAAGTCTCTTTACTCGTTCCGTAATACATCATCCCACAACTAACTCTTTAGTTGCAATGCTTGCAAGTCTTAAGTGATGTGCATTACCGAGAGGGCCCAGAGCTACCTCTCCGACAATCGGAGTGACAAATCCTAATCTCGAAATACGCCAACCCAACAAGTACCTTCGGAGACACCTGTAGAGCACCTTTATAATCACCCAGTTACGTTGTGACGTTTGGTAGCACACAAAGTGTTCCTCCGGTAAACGGGAGTTGCATAATCTCATAGTCATAGGAACATGTATAAGTCATGAAGAAAGCAATAGCAACATACTAAACGATCGAGTGCTAAGCTAACGGAATGGGTCAAGTCAATCACATCATTCTCCTAATGATGTGATCCCGTTAATCAAATGACAACTCATGTCTATGGCTAGGAAACATAACCATCTTTGATCAACGAGCTAGTCAAGTAGAGGCATACTAGTGACACTTTGTTTGTCTATGTACTCACACATGTATCAAGTTTCCGGTTGATA
Source organism: Triticum aestivum (assembly GCF_018294505.1). NCBI lineage: Eukaryota > Viridiplantae > Streptophyta > Magnoliopsida > Poales > Poaceae > Triticum > Triticum aestivum. The sequence continues at coordinate 497,146,113 of NC_057808.1, read as the reverse complement.
CAGTTCTAGCATGAATAATAAACATTTATCATGATATACGGAAATAAATAATAACTTTATTATTGCCTCTAGGGCATATTTCCTTCACAATGTCAGCGCCACGCGAGGGAATTTGGAGGCTATGTAGGGATTTGGGGGAAATGGGGAAACTGTGGAGATAAGCTAACGGTCGGGAACTACTAATGGCACTATATATATGTTGTATACGGCACACTATTTGTACATGTCGTTTGTGTTAGGTATTACAATGTCACACACGATTTCCGCACCAAACCGTGTGAGAAGACAACGTAGATTAGACACGGTTGCCATTACATAACCGTATGTGATGTACTACCCTGTCCATACAATTGAGTTACAGTGAGATACTGTGTAAACAGCCGCTCTGCGGATATCCGTAAAAAAAATAGCTGCTCTGCATATAGAGATGGCGGCGGCGGCCTAGGCAGCGGCTACCAGAGAAGAGGTCAATCCTCGGTCGGTGGGCGGTGGCAGCGTCATAGGTGGTCAATCCTCGTTCTGCGGCGGGAGATAGGAGGAGCTCAACCATCGAGGTCGGCGGCGGCGTGATTCGAGCACATCCATCACGGTCGATGGTGGGATAGTGGAGGTCGAACTTCAGGCGGCGGCCGCACTAAGTTTTGCTCCTCGACCCTGCTGTCTCGGCGTGCCGCCGCATCGCGCTTGTCTGTCTGCTGGGTGGAGGTCGCTGCGCGGCTAATTAATTAAGGTATTCTCTTCGCGAGGGGCTAAATTTAGGTATTCAATTCCTAAGTGTTGTGTTGTACTAGTACTCTGCGTGTAAATTGACTGGCCATTAATTTTTGTCATAGCACGTGTGGATGACAACATGGAGCGCCCTTAGTAATTATTAAAATAAAACCTTGTGATTTATGCACGCATCTTTGGACAACAGTTAATCTGTGTATTAATGTTGTTGTTTTGTTTTTAATTACTGTTCGTGTGCTGCAGATGGAACGATCTCGATGGATGAAGAATCGGAAAACCGCAGATTTTATCAGTGGTGTGACAGAGTTCATGAATTTGGCTGAAAGTACAAAGAGGAGAATTGGTGATGCGGATTACATCCTGTGTCCATGTACTGATTGTGCCAATACAGAGTCACATGAAGTTGCAGATGTCCAGATGCACTTAGTCTCTAGGGGATTCATGGATGGATATACACGTTGGACCAGACACGGTGAAGAGGAGGTCATGGATGAAGATACCCAGGGCAGCGAGATGCCAAACCCCGATCAGTGTCACATGGATGTTGAATCTAACATCGGGGCAGAGGCGTCAAGCTACCAATGGAACACCGGAAAGCCGAAACGCCCACTGGAAAACCAAGACGTCGACGCAGATGACGACGATCTTGATATGCCAGATTTTGCTGCTATGATTGCAGATTTCGAGGGCCCAGATAAGCATATGATTGGGTACAAGGATCTGCCAACCATTGATGCGGACTCCAAGAAAGAATTGTATCCAGGTTGCAAAAAGAAATATTCCAGGTTGAGTGCCACCCTGGCGCTTCTCAGATTTAAAGCAGCAAACGGTCTATCAAACAAGGGCTTCACAGAGATGTTAGGTCTTTTGAAAGAAATTCTTCCGGAAGATAATGTGCTCCCCAGAAGCACGAATGAAGCGAAGAAAATTGTTTGCCCATTGGAACTTGAAGTACAGAAGATACACGCTTGTGTGAATGATTGTATATTGTACCGTGGTGAGTACAAAGATTATCGTGCATGTCCCACATGCAAGCATGCACGATACAAGCGCAGGAGAGCAAAGGACAAGTACAAATTGGACGACGAGATCAAGACAGGAGTCCCGTTCAAGGTTGTTTGGTACTTGCCTTTAATTCCAAGGTTGAGGCGTTTGTTTGCAAACCCTAGAGAGGCAAAGAGGTTGCGGTGGCATCATGATGAGCGAATTGCGGATAGGTATATGAGGCACCCGAAAGATGGGGCTCAGTGGGAATTAATCGACAAAAAGTTTGAAAATTTTGCCAAGGATCCTAGAAGTATAAGGCTCGGGGAGTGTACTGACGGGATGAATCCTTTTGGCGATATGAGCACCAATCACAGCACATGGCCGGTGCTTCTGTGCATATATAACCTAGCTCCTTGGTTGTGTATGAAGAAAAAATACATTATGATGTCAATGATTATCCAAGGCCCGAAGCAACCTGGAAATGACATCGACATTTACTTTCAGCTACTGGTAGAAGAACTGCTGACAGTGTGGATAGATGCGCCTGCTGTAAAATGTTATGATGCTTACAGAAAGGAGATTTTCGATCTACATGCCATGCTGGTGCACACCATTCAAGATATGCCGGCATTAGGCAACACATCGGGGCAGAAAACAAGGGGAGAAGTAGGGTGTGTCACATGCATGGATAGGACAGCTAGCAGAAGACTTCCCAACTCGCACAAAACAGTGTATTTGCGTCATCGTAGGTTCTTACGGAAAAATCACCCATACCGAAAGATGAAAGCTGAATTTGATGGTACGGCAGAGGCAGCTGCAGCCCCAAGACCCTATGAAGGGGTGGTGGTCCACAACATGGCTAAAAAAATTAATGTTGTGCTTGGCAAGAACCACCCTTTGACGGTGAAACTAACACCCAAGGATCAAGTGTTTAAGAAGAAATCGGTGTTCTGGAAATTACCTTACTGGGAGATTCTACGTGTACGTCACTGCATCGATGTCATGCACGTAGAGAAGAACGTATGTGAAAGCATCCTTGGTACTCTGCTCAAGATTAAAGGTAAAAGAAAGGATGGTGACGGTTCACGGCTCGATATGCTTGCTGATCAATCACAACGCAAGAGTGAAGCAGAAGATGATGACAAATTCATCAAAGCTCGCCAGAGTTACAATTTCAGTACAAAAGAAGCAACACAGTTCTTCACCTATTTGTTGTCAGTTAAGACACCCTCTTCCTACTCCGCAAACATCAGAAGTCTCGTGGATGTGAGCTCAGGTAAAATGAAGTTGGGACACATGAAGTCACATGATTGCCACGTAATGTTGACACAAATCCTCCCGGTGGCCATCAGGAATCTGATGGACAAAGATATAAGAAACACACTCATTGACCTCTGTGATTTCTTCAACCAACTATGGCAGAAAGTTGTAGATCCTGAAGAGTTGGATCATATGCAAGATGATATTGCAAGAATATTGTCCAACCTAGAGATGTTTTTCCCACCGTCATTCTTTGATATCATGGTCCATCTCACTGTGCACCTTGTCGACGAGATAAAGTATTGTGGTCCTGTGTTTCTTCGCAACATGTATCCCTTCGAGCGGTTCATGGGAATCCTGAAGCGCTTTTGTCGGAACCGAAACCATCCAGAGGCAAGCATCCTACAAGGTTATACCGCGGAGGAGGTGGTTGAGTTTTGCACCGAATACATGAAACAAAGACCTATAGGTTTGCCCCTCTCTCGCCACGAGGGAAGGCTGAAAGGTAAGCCAGTCCTTGCTGGCACGCAAATGGCTGCACCCGGAGAATTGGCAGAGAAAGCCCATTTGACGGTACTGCTTAACAGCCCAGTTCTCATCGCTTATGCCGAAGAACACTTGGCGGAGATACGCCAAAGATTCTTACCAATGGTGCCTTCATCAGAGGTGGAGATGAAGGAGCACACTAAGAACTACGCCGAATGGCTGAAGAATCGTTTGGCACAAGGATCCATCGATGACATTGCTACGTGGTTGGCACAAAAGCCATCACCTACGGTGCTGACGTACCAAGCATATGACATAAATGGATACACGTTCTACACTGAGGAACGTGATAAGAAGACCTCGTATCAGAACAGCTCTGTTCGAATAGAATGCATGACTGTAAATGAAGCTGATAAAAGGGTATACTATGGAACCATCAAAGAGATTTGGGAGCTTGACTATGTGAAAGTTAAGGTGGCATTATTCAGGTGCGCATGGATCCCTCTTGGTCAGGTAAGGATTGATGAGTACAGGAAGACCTGTGTTAACAGGACAACGATGGCATATCACGCGGACCCATTCATTCTTGCCAGCGATGCTACCCAGATTTTCTTTGTGGAAGACCCCTTGCATAAGAACGGCCATTTAGCGATGCATGGGAAGAGAAGGGTACTGGGTGTCGACGATGTTGCCGATCAGGAAGAGTACGATGAATTTGATGAGTTGCCAGCCAAGGGATCACGCACCAGTGCAACAGAGAAGAAGTTTAAAATCATCAAAAACCCCAAGTTCATTCGGGGTCAACTTAATGATCCCAGTTCCCACATGTACATGGGAATTAAGCTGTAAGACTAGTCTTTATGCCTACCCTGCAACTTAATTCGTTCAATTTAGAACTGTCGCGTGTACTGAATTTGTGAGTTATGCCCGGTTTTCTGTTGATGTAAGAACCGTTAATATGTTGACCTTGATATGCTGTCAGCTCAGGCAATGAATATGAACTGTTTTTTGTTATTATTATTATTATTATATCATAGAGGTAGCACACTCAATCGATCTCACTACAGTATGTGTGAACAAAAATATGCAATCTGGTTTGCGAATAGCACACGGTTCGTTGATGAAAGCCGTGTGCCGACCAAACCCCGCCACCCCCGCCCACGATCTGAGTCGTGCTTTCTGATTGGCCAGAACCCAAACCCCACGGATCGTACGTCTGCACCGTTGGATGCTCCCAGATCGAACGGCGATCCTCATCCCTTTCGACAGCACATGCAGTTCCGGTTGTAATTTTATTTTTATGCACAAAATGCACGTTAATATCAAAAAATGTCTTAAATATAGCTAACGATACCTGAAATGCGCCAGAAAATCAAACCCGTGGTATAATGGTGATTGCGTACCGTGGAAATTTTTATGAGGCCAAACGATGAAGTCACCGACCACAGGAGTTTGAATTGACACGTCTCCTTTTGGAAAACCATGATCCTTCATGTGAGATGCTCCGGTTTGGAAGGAGCGGTCATCAAAACTTGTGCCAAACTTTACCAATTTTTTTCCACGGGGTCGTGAGAGCACGCCACAGGCACACATCGATTTTGATGATGTCCGAACTCCATCTGAATTTTCTGTAATTAAAATACCAACTAGGCCTACGCCAGTGGCCGCACCTCGCGGCCGAAATGTTTGAAACTTCTCCCCGCTTCTCGAACAAACGGATGAAAACTCACAAAGTGACGCACAAATGATCTGTACACCTTTGCTAGGCTGATAGTAAGGGGGTATCATAGCTAGTATCATGCATGCCAACTAGGCAATTTTGATGAGCTGTCATAGAATTAATTAAATGAAGAAAGAGAGGGTTAAGTATCATATCATGAAACCGTATCATAATAAATGTTATGCTACTATGTGTCATGCATGACAATATAAATAAAGTACTAAATATGATACTAGCTACTCGATGACACTATGCATTAGAGCAAGTAAGTACACAATAGAGTGACATAAGACTAGCCACAATGGGTAGTAACATAGAATGTTACTAGTCTATGTTACTACCTCTATAGTGGGGAGTAACATATGTGTAGTAACATGCAACACTTCATTTATTAGGCTATAGACTCATCTTGCCTTGAGATGTGTGATGTTACTCAGACTAGCCACAATGGGTAGTAACATAGACTAGTAACATGCCCATGTGTTACACTAGCTAGTCTATGTTACTACCTCTATAGTGGGGAGTAACATATATGTGTGGTAACATGCAACACTTCATTTATTAGGCTATAGACACATCTTGCCTTGATATGTACATGTGATGTTACTCATACTACTAGTAACTAGCTATGTTACTACTTTCCTCTCTTTCTTCATTTATTGCTTGCCACATCATCTACTTTATCTAGATATGTGTGATGTTACTACCTATTACTCCCATTGTGGGTCCTAAGTAACTACCCACAGTGGGAGTAATAGGTAGTAACATCACACATATCCACTTTCCTCCATTTCTTCATTTATTGCTTGCCACATCATCTATTTTATCTAGATATGTGTGATGTTACTACCTATGTTACTCCCACTATGGATAGTCTGGCTATAAGGAATAGAATAATATATATGTGCTTATTAGTTCGAGGAAAGAGAAGAGAAGCGGGCTCTTGGTTAGTAGAGCCAGCTGCAACAGGAGACCCAAGACACTTTGTGAGGATGTAAGGTGGGCCAACTATTGATAAACTAGTACGTATATAAAACTTATTATTGTACATACCCGCTAAGAGGTTGGCTGTATATGACATGTCAACTTCTTATAGCCGACCCTTGGCTGTATTATTAACCATGCTCTTAGTGAGGTAGCTAGTATATCATAGACGACTAGCTAGTATCAGACTAGCCACAGTGGGAGTAACTTCAGCAGTAACACCGACTCCAACTCAGCAAACTTGCTTATGTGGCAATAAGTTAATGAGGAGAGAGATAGTTTCAGTAACTTAGATAGTTATTGTAGCATCACATGTCCCAATGCAATATGAGTCTGTAACCTAAGAAATGAAGCTCTGCATGACACTACACTTATGTTACTACCCACTATGAAGGTAGTAACATATATAGTCTAGGGATATGTGTATGTTACCAGTGTACTACTCTCCATTGTGGCTAGCTAGTCTCATACTCCCTCCTTTCCGGTTTAGCTAGGCTGGTTGTAATGGTATTATCATAAGCGGTATCATGCATGCCAACTAGACTTTCTGGATGATGTGGCACACAAGAGAGGATGTGGTATCATATCATGATACCGTGTCATATTAAATGTTGTACTACTACTTTGTGTGATTAGTAAGGCAACCTAAGATGTTAACTTATGATACTATGCATTACGGAAGTAGCTAGTATCCTAGCTACACTATCATATATATGCATGATACTACTAGTATATATATATATGATACTCCCCATTACAACCAGCCTTATAGGGCTCAATTCAAAAATCTCACCAACCAAGGTAGATGGTGAGTGGTGGAATACCTTTTGTAGTTTGCAAGAACACCCAATTAATGCTTTTGTTTTCCTCAAAAATTTATGTTTTCCAATGTATTAATTGCAATACATGCATGCATATATAAAGTACATGCATTGGTCAACTTTCTCTTAATACTTGCATGCAATGATTTAATGCACCTTGGAATCTGGACATGTGATGGGGAACAACCAAATTGAGCCTTATAAAATGGAAAAACTAAAATTTTGAGATAAGCCTATAAACCGGAAAGGAGGGAGTATATATGCATGATACTAGTATATGATCGGCAATACCTCCGTAATGCGCGCATGCATAGTATCATGAGTTAGTATCTTAGGTTCCTTATTAATTACCATGCATGACACAAAGTAGTACAACATTTAATATGATACGGTATCATGATATGATACCACACACCCTCTCTGTCATCATTTAACTGTGTGCCACATCATCCAAAAAGTCTAGTTGGCATGCATCATACCGCTTGATACTCCCATATTACAACCAGCCTTATTAGGGCCATAGTGGGGGTATCATAGCCGGTATCATGCACTCGGGAATAGAAAATATGATGATGTGGCAAAGAAGCAGTAACATAGGTAGATACCGTAACATATATATATATTATATATAATAAATGCTATACTACTTTGTGTCATGCATGGCCATAAATACGGTCATCTATGATATATACTCCCTCCGTAAACTAATATAAGAGCGTTTAGGTCACTATTTAGTAATCTAAACACTCTTATATTAGTTTACAGAGGGAGCTAGTACTACTCTATGATACTATATATGCACTATGAAGGTACGTACGTAGTATCATACACTAGTATCGTATGCATGATACTATATATATATATATATATAGTACTATATGATACTCCCTATATAAGGCTGGCCATAGTGGTGGTATCATAGCCGACGATGTCATGCACTCGGAAATAGCAAGTATATATGCTGATGTGGCAAAGAATTAAATATATATAAAGAGGGTTAGAGTAACATATAGTAGGTAGATACCGTATCATGTTAAATGCGATGCTAATTTGTGTCATGCATGGCAATAAATATGATCTATATATATATGATATACTATACTCTATGTATTATATACTAGCTATGCGCTATAATTAAATAAAGGTAGTATCATATGTATTGTATATTCATGATACTAGTATATGACACTCTCCAGTATACTCATGATTTCTTGCCGTGGAAAAAAATTGGAGGCGAAACGATGAACTCATGTTTTCATTCGAACAAAAATATGATGTTAGGTAATGTAAATGTTTTCAAAAAGCACACGGTTCACTCACGAAAGCCGTGTGTCCACTAAACCGTGGCCGATGCACCCCCACCCCTCTGCCACGCGCGCGATCTGAGTCGTGCATTCTAATTGGCCAGAACCCAAACCCCACGGATCGTACGTCTGCACCGTTGGATTCTCCTTGATCGAACGGTGATCCTCATCCCTTTCGACAACACATGTACATGTTTTCAAATAGATCCTCCCAAAAAAATGTTTTCAAATAGCACACAGTTCACACACGAAAGCCGTGTGCCTACCAAACTGTGGCCGATGCCCCCCCTCGCTGCGCGTGCGATCTGAGTCATGCGTTCTGATTGTCCAGAACCCAAACACCAGGGATCGTACGTCTGCACCGTTGGATGCTTCCAGATCGAACGACAATCCTCATCCCTTTCGACAGGAAATGCAGTCCGGCTAGGAATTGATTTATATGCAAACATGCATGGTAAATGCCAAAAAATGTCTTACATATAGCACACGAGACCTGAAATGCGCCAGCAAATCAAACCCGTGGTAAAATTGTTACTGGTTTACGTGCGAAAAATTTAGATGAGAAACGATGAACTCACGTCTTCATTTCAAAATTAGTATGTCTTCATTTCAAACGAAATTATTCTGTTTGTGCACACGAGCGCTTAGAGGCAACCGTTTGCATAGGCCTTTCCGCGTGCGCAGCAACCGGGGATATTTTTCACCCTTTTCACCTAGGCCGCCAACACCCCCCCACCGTCCGCCCGCATTTCACTCAACTAGTCCACCCAATCTCCTTCGCGAGATTCCCCCTTCCCCAGATCCACAGCAGAACCCTCTCCGGCACCGCCGTGCTCACCCCGGCCGTGTGCCCGCTCTTCGGCGTCAAGCCTACCTCCACTGCCGTTCCCAACACGCGGCGGCCCGCGGCTCGCCGTCTTCGTTTGCTCGCCAGCCACCCTCGAGCATATCGATGCAGTAACCCTCGCCTCTCCTGTGGTCCGGCCGGGTTTGCATTAAGAAGCCTGTTAGTTACTGCTCTCCATCGCGGTGAGGCATATTTCCTCGCAATCCCTCTTCCAATTTCGTTCCGTATGTTCCCAAATTGGCTATAAAATAACGGAGAGCGTATATATGTTCATTATCTACCTTCCTTACTACATATAAGCTGTATTTGTTCCAATAAGTTACTGCCTATTTACAGATCGCGGGCGCCCGAGTCACACAAACTTAACAAATTAGCCGTACATTTTCTAAATTATTGCATGGCATGTTTAGAAAGCTTGATACCAAGTTGTTAGTTTTATGCTTATCCTCCTTTCCTGAGTTTCGCATGTGTTCTCTGTAGATGCCGAGTAGCAGCGACACACTCATTCAGGCCATGTATCTTCATCTGATTCGGACAACCCTAGGTCTTCAGCAGATTGTGAGGGATCAAGTAGTCTTGAACGGGATAGAGCTGCAGCAATTACCCTTCCGGTCAGGACACGGAGGAACGCTCCAAGGAAGCCCACACACCAGCCTAAAGGTGTATATGAAGTAACCGAGATTGATTTAAAGTCCTGGGCTCCAACTAAACCAGATAAAGCACGCATGAGGTTCAGGAGTGTGTGTGGATTTGTTGGCAGGGCAAGGCTCAACATTAATCTGCCGGGGTTTCGGAAGGCTGACACAGAAACACGGCGAAGGATAGTCCGGGAGATCATGGATCACTTCAACGTTCCAGAGCAGTGGAGAATGCAGGTGGAACACGCTGCAATGAAGAAGGCTAGGGATGCTTGAAGAAACTGGAAGCACGTGTTGTACAAGAAGTACTTGAGTGAAGGCAAGGACCCAATCCCCGCATACCCCGAAATTACAAAGGCAGACTGGGCAGAATTCAAAAGGGTCAGGGCAACTCTAGAGTTTGTTGCGAAGAGTTTCAAGCAATCGGAACTTCAGAAGAACAACATACACCCCCACCGTATGGGTGTGGCAGGATACTACGGCATGAAACTGATATGGGAACAGGAGGACAAAGAGGCCGTAGCGGCGGGTGGGAGCCCGGCCTTTACTGAAATCAAGGGCGAACGAGCTAGAGACTACTTGCGGGCACGTTCAAAGAGGCGTGATGACGGAACTTATTACTTTGAAAACGCACGTGACGCCAAACTGTATGAAGTGATGGTAGAGGCTTCCAAGATCCTTGGAAGGTTCTACAGGAACTCAGGGCCATGTGACATTCTGTCCATTGCTCTGGACACAAAAGAGCCCCCTAACCGTGCAAGGGTATAGGCGTTAATGTCCCGCACAAGAGGGCTTTCACACTCAGCAAAGAAGAGAGGCTCAGCATGAAAAAAGCGAGGAGTGAAATGAAGCAGAATGCATTGTTTGAAAAGTTGAGGAACGAGATTTATCCAGCTGTTCGAAAGGATGTTGAGGAGTCAATGATGATGATGCAGAAGACTCTAACACTGACAGATAGCTAGCAGATGGGAGGGGAGGCGGGCATGGATGATGCTGCTTCTTGTGCCACAACACTGTACAAGAGTAGCTGTGCATCAGCTGACCCCAGCGACACTGAGACTGCAGCTGCTCGTGATGATGCTATATCTGATCTATCTGGAATGAAAGACAGACTGAAGGGCGTGCTTACACATTATGAAGGTACATTAAAATGTGCAACAGCCTGGGTTTGCCCACCCTTCTTGGAGGATGGCATGTTCTTGGACAATGTGCCATTGAAGCCGGGCTGTGTGAAGTGCTACGTGACTGAAGTAAAGCCTGGATTCAATGAATTTGCCCTGAAGAATGTCCTAGGAGACTTTGATGAGCGAAGGACCTTGGGAGAAACACTGTTACATCACATCCAGTGGCCACGAAAAGAAATAGAGTTCATCGATGAGATTCCTGAAGCCCCGCCAAGAGCAACCACTGTCGCCTCTCAACCGGTGACGCTCTCCTTGCCAGAGCAGCTCTCGCGGGCTGATGCATCAACCTGTGATCAGCCGGACCGACTTTGTGGCATACAGGCCATGTCATCCTCCACCCCAAAGCAGCTAATGGCAAGGCCTACAACTGCTGATGATGCACCACCGGTTCAGTTGCCGGCCGCCGAAGCAGCGGGTGGAGACCCAGCTGTAGCACATGCTCAGCAGACCAACCTGGTGGAACAGACTGCTAAGCAGTCTGATGCTTCGGAACCGCCTCCTAAGCAGTCTGTAGGTCCAGAACCGACTGCTCATCAGTCCGTCAGTCCGCAGGCGCGTGATCAGCATACCAATGCACCAGCACTTCCTGCTCAGCAAACCAATGCGTTGGCACGACCTCCTCAGCACACCGACAAGTTGGCACCACCTGCGCAGAAACCCGACATAGCTTCAACGCATGGTCAGCAGTCTGATGCCTCTGCTCCTACAACCCAATATTCGGTCACTGCAGCCCCGCCAGCTCAGCGGTCCGGCATAGATAAACAATCTGCTAAGAAGTCCGTCCAAGCTTCACCGTCTGCTCGGCAGTCTACCGTGCAGGCAACCAGACGTTCTGCCAGAAATGCTTCAAGTACCAAGAAGGAAGTGGCCAAAAAGGCTACACCCACGACCATGAGGAAGCGCAGCGGGAAAGTGAAGAGGAAAGAGAACGATTGCCTCTTACTTAAAGCACTCATCGCCCAGAACCAAATTAACAGCAGCTTGTTCGAATTGGGGAGTAATATTATTTCTGACGCCATGGATGATGAAGAAGTAGAATTGTTGCTTGCTAAAAGAAAAGCAGACGTACTTGAAGCACGCAATTACGTCCATGGTCAGCCATTTCTTGTTGGCGAATACTTTGATGAGTGCAGCTCCAGTTGCCGCGAGTTACATGAATATTGCATGGATCAAATGTCAGAAGGTCATCACCATTTGCTAGTCCACTACAACAGAGATCATTTTCGACACGATGCTGGTTCCATCATTGTGAGTTTCGAGGACTTACATCTCTTCTTCAACTTCAATGTGCTCAATGCCACTTTTGTTAGATGCGTGATTTTGTAAGTACTTAACAAACTCTGATCAACTTCTCCATACAAGGCTGTAAATGATAAACAGCTAACTGCATTTTATTCCTCTCAGGGGATTGAACGCGCAGAGAAGACAAAGTCAGAGTGTGTATTTCATAGATCCTGCATTAGCAAATGGCACAACATTACATGAAAAGGACCGACGGGACTGGGCCGTTAACACGGTCGTCCGTATCTTCGAAAACACGTCCCATGCAGAATCATTTCTCTGGCCATATCATGAAGGGTAAGTCAAGTAAACAACCACGCATACACTGATTGTCTTTCAGATTTCGACATCATTCGTAAGTTCATGGCTTTCTTAATATGTAGCAATCACTGGATATTGGTATTCATTGTTCCAAACAAGAACACAGTTTACTACATCGATTCTCTCAGAGAGCGCTCAGGATCTGACGCATCTTCAGCAATTCTTGGATAGGTATTGAATTCTATGATGTTGAAATTAATTTGCATTCATATCTGGTTCAATAATTGATGTTGTCAAAATTCATCATCATTTGCAGTGTGCTCGCATTGTGGGAAACTAAAAAAGGGAACCTGTTCAAGACGGAACAACCTCTGCAGCACGAGATCGTTTCTCCGGTAACACACCGAAATCCGTTATTTTCGGAAAATTTATCCAACAGTCTGCAAATACCTTTACTTACGCTAGTCAAATGTTCAAGCTTCTAAATAAACCTCTTTCTATTTTGTCCAAAGAAAAAATAATACATCTAACACCGGTTAGGTTGTTCCTAACAGGACAAATACATGACTAATTTTGTACAAAAAATTTCAGTGTCCTCAGCAAGAAGCAGGGACCAACCTTTGTGGATACTATGTTTGTAGACACATGATCTCCATCTGCAAATCTGCTGATAGTTGTGATGATCCTCGCGAATTAGTACCAGTAAGTCTATCTTAATTAATATCTTCTACTCCACTCATATGGCACATTCTGATCTTAAAAATACTGCAGCTCATCTTAAAACCGAGGACCCCTGAACCGCTCCCGGCTGGTGAATTGCTGATGGTTCGGAGATTTATCAGCGACTTCTTCCTGGATCACTACATCAATCCCACTGGTGATGATGAAGATTTCAGCATGGTTTCTCCTGAAACATTGAGTAAGAGTTAGCCGCTAAACATATAATGCATGGATCCATTATTTTCCATCTGATGAGGTCTTCGTATTTCGTACACTATGATTAATTATGTAATGCATATATGTGTGGACAAATCATTGGAATTTAGCTACCATATGTTCAATTGCAATTGTTGCGAAATCTGATGAATGTTCTTCCTGTGGACACTATTTGTTCAATTGAATATTGTGGCGACTTTGCTTTTTGCGTGCCGATTCAAAATGGGATATTTTTGTTTATTTGTTCAATTGAATATTGTGGCGAATTTGCTTTTTGCGTGCCGATTCAAAATGGGATATTTCTATTTTAACCTGGCAATTGCTCTGCACACGGTTCAACTAAATGAGTGTGTGCGATCCACATCGAAAAGCATACGTCAATCGTATTGGAACCGTCGGTGATACACAGCAGATCGCAAACGATTCGCAACGCTACTACGTGTGCGTAGATTCTCCGAAACCGTTTGTGATATCGCGTTATCGCACACGAGAACTGGGAGTAAACCGTGCCCAATGCAAAATACAATCCCAGTCATGTTTTTTTAGGAAACGTGTGGGATCCCAAACGAAAAGCACACGTCACTCTTGCGGCAACCGTCGGTGATACCTAACAAATCACAAACGGTCTGCAGCACTTGTATGTGTGTGAAGGGGCTCCAGAACCATTTGTGATAGAACATTATCGCAGACGGCAATTGTTGGAAAACGTGTGCGATGGAGTCTAGCATGGCACATGGGTTACGTAGAAAACTCGTGTGCGATAGGGCACAAATCAAACACAGTTCATATGTTGGCCCGTGTGCCTTACATACTGTTTCCCAAATGGTTCGTTACGATAGACCGTATGGTTTCACTGCGTCATTAGAAACGCTTAATCACCGATACCACACGTGCGAAAGAATTTAGTGTGTGCTGCATCGCACACGATTACATTTTGGAAGGCCTCTGGATCAATGTTCCATATCCCCGACGGTTTCTGGGTCGTGTGGGAAGGACCCCCTATCGCACACACTCACTTGCCGACGGTTCTGAAGGCCATCGCGGAAAGGGGTAAAACCGTTTGTTTAGGACCGACGCACACCAGTGTTACATGAATAAAACCTTCGATGGTCATACACCCAATGAAAATAGTTCGTTGGATCTCGATCGTAGTGATACAAATATTCATAATATTGAAGCCAAAAGATGCAAAGTTAATAATGATAGTGCAACTTATTTGTGGCACTGCCGCTTAGGTCATATTGGTGTAAAGCGCATGAAGAAACTCCATGCTGATGGGCTTTTGGAATCACTTGATTATAAATCATTTGATGCTTGTGAACCATGCCTCATGGGCAAGATGACTAAGACTCCATTCTCTGGAACAATGGAGCGAGCAACTGAATTATTGGAAATAATACATACTGATGTATGCGGTCCGATAAGTGTTGAGGCTCGTCACGGGTATCGTTATTTTCTAACCTTCACAGATGATTTGAGAAGATATGGGTATATCTACTTGATGAAACACAAGTCTGAAACATTTGAAAAGTTCAAAGAATTTCAGAGTGAAGTGGAGAATCATCGTAACAAGAAAATAAAGTTTTTTGAAATTTGATCGCGGAGATGAATATTTGAGTTACGAGTTTGGCCTCCAATTAAAACAATGTGGAATAGTTTCACAAACTCATGCCACCCGGAACACCACAGCGTAATGGTGTGTCCGAATGTCATAACCATACTTTATTGGATATAGTACAATCTATGATGTCTCTTACCGATTTACCTCTATCGTTTTTTTGGATTTACCACTATCGTTTTGGGGTTATGCATTAGCGACAGCTGCATTCACGTTAAATAGGGCACCATCTAAATCCGTTGAGACGACACCGTATGAACTGTGGTTTAGTGTGACGTCCGGATAATTAATTTACAGTGAAACTCTACTAATGATGCCACGTCACCTCCATTACTGTTGCTACTCACGCGTTAGTTAAAAACGATTCAAACTCAGTTTTGAATTATAGGCAAACAACAAATGTTTTCAAATATAAAAACTAAATTGTTCGGATTGTGACAAATAAATCGCAAGTATTATTGGTGAAGGAACCACACTTTTACAAAATGCTAAAATACTCTAAAATGAATAAAACAACAGAAGGAAATTTAATTTAAAAAGGCAAAAAACAAATAGAAAATAAAAGAAAAGGAACCCCCCACTGGGCCAATCGGCCCAGCTGGCAGCCATGCCAGCACACTGGCCCAGGCCGCCCCCCACACCCTCCATAACACCCCGAAACCCTAACCCCCACCCCCACTCGCTCCCACTCACCCCCTCCCCACGTCGCTCTCCCCCTCCCCGATCCAGATCTGGATTGGGGGAACGAAACCCCCCCGACGCCGCTGGACCACGTCGTCGTCGCCCGGAACGCGGCGACCACGCCTCCCTCGCCGGACTGCCTCCCGTCGTCCTCTCTGTCGGCTACTCGTCCTTGTCGTCGCTCGCGTCGTCCTCGTCGTCCTCCCCACGCCCCGCTGCCAAAATCCCTACGGCCCCCGTGAGCCTCCCTCCTCTCCTTCTCCTCGTCCACGACGCACGAACGCACGCGCGCTCACCGCCATCCGCATCGCCCGCAACAGCCACGGTCGTCCGCCGCTGCTCTCGCCGAACCGCCGCGCCTCTGCGCGCTGCTGCCTGGCGCTGCGGCGTCGCCGCGCCCTGTCCTGCAAAGCTTCTACTGCTTCTGCTGCCGCGGCTGCAGCCCGTCCGCACTGCCCTGCCCGCGGGCTGTGCCGCCGCCGCCCGGCTCCGGCCACTACATCGCGGTGCCGCTCGGATGCCCTGCGCCCCGCCCCCTGCCTAGCTCACCGTGGCCAGCGGCCCCGCCGTCCCGCTCCAGCCACTCCGGCCCCGACGCCCTCCTCTCCTTCTCCGGCGACCGCCCGCACACCCGCGGCCTCACCTCTGCTCTGCCCCTCGCCTCGCAGCGCCGGGCCGCGCCCCGCGTACGCGCTCATCGCCGCCGCCTTGGGCCGCCGGCTCCCTCCGCCTCCGCGCCGCTCCGGCCGCCTGCCGGTGCCGTGGCCACCGGCTATATCTGGCCATGGGCTGGGCCGGGCCGGGCTTGGGCCGGGCCGGGCCAGGCCTAAAAAAGCCCACGACAGAAAACTGAGGCCCAGGCCCTCCCAGGCCCTTTCATCGGGCCTACTTTTCAAGCCCAAGCCCGGCCCATCTGGTAAAACCCCCTGAAAAGCCCTTAGGGCTTAGGGCTGTGGGCCGGGCCTCTTCTTAAAATGCCAATATGCCAAGCCCAAGCCCGTCCAGGCCCTGCTGATGGGCTCAAAACTCAGGCCCAAGCCTGGCCCACAGGCAAGCCCATCAGGCCTAGGCCCTGGATTTTAGGGTCGGGCCTGGGTGGGCCGACAGGGCCGGGCCTGAGATGGCCAGGACTACCACCGGCGCCCCGCGGCGCTGGGCGGCGCCCATTGCGGCTGCGCCCACAGCGCCCGCCCCTCGCTTGTGTGCCCGCAACCGCCGCCCGTCGCCCGTGACCCGACGCCCGTTAAGGCCCGTAGGGACGATGACATGTGAGGCCTAGCCCCCAGAACGTTTTAATAAAAAAATTAATTTAAAATATTAAAATTAAACTATTAATTAATTTAATTAATCATAATTAGATTAATCTAATCACTAATTAACTGTTAGTTAATTAATCAGTCAATGACATGCGGGATCCTCACGTCAGTTTGACAAGTCAACACCTCTGTTGACCGCTGACATCATGCTGACGTCATGCTGATGCAATAATACTTATTTCGAATTAATTTAATAATAATAATTTAGAAAATGATTTAAAACTTTAAAAATTAATATAAAATAATCTGTAACTCAGATGAAAATACTTTGTACATGAAAGTTGCTCAGAATTTTGGAGTGAATCTGAATATGCAGTCCGTTCGCCCGCCACACGTCCCTAGCATAGTGAACATGCAACACTTCACCTCAGGTCCGTCTGTCCGAAAACGCGAAACACCGGGAATACTTTCCCGGATGTCCCCCCTTCGCCGGTATCACCTAATACCGCATTAGGGCACACCTAGCGCCGTTACTTGTCATGTCATGCATCGTCATGCATATGTTTGCATTATATTTATTGTTTCTTCCCCCTCTTCTCTCACTAGACACCGAGACCAACGCCGCTGCTACCCAGTACGACTACGGTGTTGATGACCCCTCCTTCTCGACTGAGCTTCCAGGCAAGCCCCCCCTTGATCACCAGATATCGCCTATTCCTTCTCCCTACTGCTTGCATTAGAGTAGTGTAGCATGTTACTGCTTTCGGTTAATCCTATTCTGCTGCATAGCCTGTCATTGTTGCTACAGTTGTTACCCTTACCAGCAATCCTAAATGCTTAGTATAGGATGCTAGTATTCCATCAGTGGCCCTACATTCTTGTCCGTCTACCATGCTATACTACCGGGCTGTGATCACTCGGGAGGTGATCACGAGTATATAGTTACATACATATTATATGATACATGTGGTGACTAGAGTCGGGTCGGCTCATGGAGTACCCGCAAGTGATTCCGATGTGGGGGCTGAAAGGACAGGTGGTTCCATCCCGGTAGTGGTGGGCCTGGGTTCCCGACGGCCCCCAACTGTTACTTTGTGGCGGAGCGACAGGGCAGGTTGAGACCACCTAGGTGAGAGGTGGGCCTGGCCCTGGTCGGCGTCCGCGGATACTTCAATTAACACGCTTAACGAGATCTTGGTATTTGATCTGAGTCTGGCCACTGGCCTATACGCACTAACCAACTACGCGGGAACAGCTATGGGCACTCAACGTCGTGGTATCAGCCGAAGCCTTCTTGACGTCAGCGACTCAGCAGCGCGTGGCGGATTGGACCGTAAGCCTGCACTTGTATTAAGGGGGCTAGTTCTGCTTCCGGCCGCGTTCGAAACGTGCAGGTGTGCAATGGGCGATGGGACCAGACCCCTGCGCGCATCGGATTTAGAACGGCATGCTGACCTCTCTATTGTGCCTAGGTGGGGATGCGACGTGTTGATCTTCCGAGGCCGGGCATGACCCAGGAAAGTGTGTCCGGCCAAAGGGGATCGAGCGTGTTGGGTAATGTGGTGCACCCCTGTAGGGAAGTTTATCCATTCGAATAGGCGTGATCCTCAGTAACAGGACGACCCGGAGTTGTACCTTGACCTTATGACAACTAGAACCGGATACTTAATAAAACACACCCTTCCAAGTGCCAGATATAACCCGGTGATCGCTCTCACACAGGGCGACGAGGGGAGGATCGCCAGGTAGGATTATGCTATGCGATGATACTTGGTGAACTTACCATCTACTCTCTTCTACATGCTGCAAGATGGAGGCTGCCAGAAGCGTAGTCTTCGACGGCACTAGCTATCCCCCTCTTATTCTGGCATTCTGCAGTTCAGTCCACCGATATTGCCCCTTTACACAGATACCCATGCATATGTAGTGTAGATCCTTGCTTGCGAGTACTTTGGATGAGTACTCATGGTTTCTTTGCTCCCCCTTTCCTTTCTTCTCGGTTGTCATAACCAGATGCTGGAGTCCAGGAGCCAGACGCCACCGTTGACGACAACTCCTACTACACCGCGGGTGCCTACTACTACGTGCAGGCCGCCGCCGACGACCAGGAGTAGTTTAGGAGGATCCCAGGCAGGAGGCCTGCGCCTCTTTCGATCTGTATCCCAGTTTGTGCTAGCCATCTTATGGCAACTTGTTTACTTATGTCTGTACTCAGATATTGTTGCTCCTGCTGACTCGTCTATGATCGGGCACTTGTATTCGAGCCCTCGAGGCCCCTGGCTTGTATTATGATGCTTGTATGACTTATTTATGTTTTTAGAGTTGTGTTGTGATATCTTCCCGTGAGTCCCTGATCTTGATCGTACACGTTTGTGTGCATGATTAGTGTACGATTAAATCGGGGGCGTCACAAGTTGGTATCAGAGTCGACTGCCTGTAGGAACCCCCTTCCACAATCCTTGGCCGAAGTCGAGTCTAGACATTGCAAAAAACTTTTACTAACATGGCTGTCTGTCTTACGGGCCCACGTCGCCATTGGGTGGTACTAGGATCTTTTACTCCTCGTCTATACTCTGGGACTCTGATCTCTCTTCTATTCGGGTTAAATGATTTTGCTAACTCTAACATTAGGATCTCATGATCGCATCCACCTGGAGATCCCCTTAGTGCAGAGGATCGCCTGCTGCATCAGAAGATTCCGAAGATACTCTTTGATGTTCTCTCGAGACTCTGTGCACGTCGCTTTTGCAATCCCCTACCACCGATACATCCCTATGGATAAATACTTACACTTGTCCTTCTTATTTTCATTTCCAGCTGCTCTTGTTATTACAAGATGCATCGAATTATTCTTTGACTTTTAAGAATCTCTTGAGCCACTGCCTTACAGATCTTTGCCGCATGAATACCCCTACGGATAATTCCTCGCACTTATCGAGTATCCGCTCATTCCCAGTTGTTCATGTGTTTTGCAAAAGACTGCGAAATACCATTTGATCTTCCGAAAATCCTGAGCAACCTATTGCTCTTTAATTCTTGCTTGCTAACATTATGGTTAATCACATAAGTCTCGTAATCTTATTGGCATCCCTTGTCATTTCCATTTTATGTCCGTTGGTGCAATATGTTGCGAATGATGGCAATCCTCAATCAGATCCTAGAATTCATCCTTCCGGCTCAGACGTCATTTTAAACACGAGCTGGATCGCGACTAATCAAATTGCCATTGATTGTACCCCTAAGACTACTCAACTTATCCATCCTTAATCAGAGCGTTTGCTTCTGATCCCTTGATTTGGGAATCATAATTCCTTTGCATTGGAGTTCTGAATTAGTCAGTTGTTTCTGTAATCCAATGCCTTTGCATTTTCCTTCTTCTTCCGACTGAGTACCAATACTCATTCCAAACCCTTTGTGGATATTCAAATCCTTTACTGGTTTATTATCCGATATTGTCATTCATATTCAAATTACCTTATGAGTTCTTACCCTGATACATAATGCCATTGGTAAATTCTATTCTCTGATTTGTCCAACGATGCTCTGCTTTTGAGCTGGTGAAAATTACTCTCGAAGCTTGTGGTATATGTTTCTCAGATGCCCCGATGGGTTGAAACTATGCCTTCCTTAATATGTGTGAACTCAAAAGTTTTCACGAGTCATACTCTTTTGGTATTTTGCCAGATAAAATTTCAACACTACAGCTTCTTCGTAAATGAGAAGTGAATGAAAGGTTATGCATTGGAGAAGTGGGAGTCGACCCTGAACTTTATGTTCATGCCCATGGACACGATGTAGATCTTATCATGAAAGCTTCTCTTAAATTAATTATTCCCTTGGTATTAGTTCATGTTATATCTGGGATCTGGCCTTTTGCAATCGTGGTTCTCACCATGTTCTCCTTTAAATACCATTTCTCGTGCAAGTTTAAGCACTTGTCTTCTGCAGATCAATACCCTAGTCCAACCTCTATTTTGACCTGTCGTCGAGTATTACCCCCCCCCCCCGGTATTTCGAGATTATCTTGGAACTGCATAACTTCTTATGAGTTCTTCATCAAGTACTACATTCTCACTGATTACAATTTTTCATGGGCTCTGAATTATTAAACACTCAAAGACACCAATAACTGAACCGAGTCCGCACTATGGTTCAACAACTCTTAGTAATCTTCTTTAAGTACGAGTTTGTACCCGATCACGCCATTCCTAGCCTGTTTGGCTATATCATTATCGTGCTAAATTTTAACTGTGCTACATGGTCCTTCTTCCCAGAGCACAAATTTTTACGATGAGCTAAGCTTACATCGATCTTCCTCATCATATCATTTCACTTTAAACAACAAGCTTTGTTTGGAGTTTGTGTCGTACCCTTGGTTCCATTAACCTTTCGCTTCATCATTCCTATGACTTAATGTCATCGCCGATCTATTACATCTTCGTGGAGCCTCTCGACAAAATCTGACGTGATCATCATCAACATTTTGACTCCTTCCAGGATATCGATCGAATTCATGATGATAAGTACCATCCTCGTCCCTTGGTAATTTGAGTTACCATCGACAACATCTTTACCTTCCTTTCATCACAAACTTGTTTGTGTTATGGATGGAACTTGCTATCTAGTTTGTATTATGTTCTACCTTCAAGTATTGCTGTCCTTTATGTCAAGGATGTTGCAATGATTGCTCCACCTCTTGAAAATTCTTGATGCAGTGATGCTTCTCGCCATCACCATTCTTTCTTGGCCCCCCATGCTGAGTGAACTCTGTTGTGAGAATTTAATATCTCTAGCAACCCTATTGTTTCGAAGTGAATGTCCGATAGTTTCGTTATCGAATCACCATTCTAACTTTGATCGTCCTACTTGGCCCATATTTCCAGGTGCATTTTCGTTCAATATTTAATCGTGGATGGTCTCATCAAACATACCTCATTATATACTTCGGTGTGTCCAATGCTATCACCTTGATTCACTTAATTGTGCGAATCCATCTTTTTGGAAATCTCGAGGAATTGTCTTTGAGTCCATCAGCCACCCCTCCCCCCTTTTTTTTGTTTAATGATGAACTCTTGTTTCAGAACTCGCCTCCATAG
This sequence comes from Triticum aestivum, assembly GCF_018294505.1. Lineage (NCBI taxonomy): Eukaryota > Viridiplantae > Streptophyta > Magnoliopsida > Poales > Poaceae > Triticum > Triticum aestivum. The sequence continues at coordinate 497,124,024 of NC_057808.1, read as the reverse complement.
TTCATTTCCGAGAATCTAACAATGTCATCTCGTCAATTGTGACGCACCTTTTCTTCTCAGGAATGCTGAGTCTGTGGCATCCTGACACCAATCGGATCTGAACCTCGGTCAGATATGATGTTTGGAACATATTTCCAAGAGTTATAACATTGGTCTTTATATGGCTCGGTAAGGTGATGTCATGCCTAGCACACCCCCGGAGGACCTATTGTTATAATTTTCCTTTTAGCAAGGCTATTCATTCTTCCATGAGGAAATTGTAAAACTTATTCTACAAGTTGTTCCTGATGGATCCTTCGTGTATCCGAAGTCTGACCTTTGCTTGAAGACCATGTCAATGCTATCTTGAAGCATGTCTGAGGTACTCCGATTTTCAATAAGAACATTTGAAGCCCAATGCTAAAATTTTCTTTATCAATTATCCAAACACCGTTGTTTGGGTAATGTCATGAAATTCCTCTCCCCTTACCTAAATGGTTTTATACTTTCTAACATGTCATGGATATCATGCTCTGCTTGTCCTTGGGAAGGACATGCCCCTGAAATATGTGTTTAAAGACATTTCCTTTCCATTGTCCTACTTAATCCAATAATCATATTTTCCTTTCCATTGTTTGGTTTAACCTTTCTTGTGATCTATATGACCTAAGCAGTAATATTCTCCTGCTTATGTAAACACCTCGGTGTACATTCTATCATTAAGACCCTATTATTATTGTTAATGACTTTTCGGTAACCACCGATGGACGAGAACTTTGCCTATTGTCCCGCCTCATTCAACGAGCAGGAAAATGGTTCTCTTCATCCCTCGCCCTTGGTATCGATGTTGTTGCCGACATAACTGACAGGCTATCCTCTAACATGCCTTGCTTACATGATCGTGTAAGACATCATCACCTTCCTACTTTTAACCCACATGGTGGGCCCATAACCCACGGTTCGACAGGATCGAAACCTGACTCTCCTGTACACCCTGTTGCCAAAGTTATTCCTCGCGCTGGACTTCGTATGTAATTCACAGGCCACCTGCCTAGTGATCTATTCTGGTATCAAACACAACACTTATTACCATTGCTCTGGACCCCCTTTTACACTTTGTTTCAGGCTTCGAACGATTGCCTACCCGCTTGAAACTCCTTATTGTACCTTCTTACTTTCCTCTCTAAATTTCTAAGTTTGAATCCAAGAGTTACTTTCCGCCATCTTCCTTAACGTTATCTACCAGATAGCAACCATGTAGGGGTTCGTTCTTCTGAAGTTACCACTTATCCTTTTCGTACGTGCGATGAAGATCCCGAGGGAAGGATGACGACTTCATCATTTTGACCTGAAGCAGAAGTATGAAGGCATCAATGTATTGGATTGACCTCTTCGAGAAGAGCAACCAACACCGAGAAGACCCGTTAGAATTTCATAACCAAATCCCTTCCCCCTTACTCCCGCTCCTAAATCTCGGGATGAGATTTCTTGTAGTGGAGGAGAATTGTGACGCCCGGATAATTAAGCTATAGTGAAACTCTACTAATGATGCCACGTCACCTCCATTACTGTTGCTACTCACGTGTTAGTTCAAAACAATTCAAACTCAGTTTTGAATTATAGGCAAACAACAAATGTTTTCAAATATAAAACTAAATTGTTCGGATTGTGACAAATAAATCGCAAGTATTATTGGTGAAGAAACCACACTTTTACAAAATGCTTAAATACTCTAAAATGAATAAAACAACAAAAGGAAATTAAATAAAAAGAAAAAGCAAAAAACAAATAGAAAATAAAAGAAAAGGAACCCCCCCCCGCTGGGCCAACCGGCCCAGCTGGCAGCCATGCCAGCACACTGGCCCAGGCCGCCTCCCCCCATACGGCCATACCCTCCATAACACCCCGAAACCCTAACCCCCACCCCCACTCGCTCCCACTCACCCCCTACCCACGTCGCTCTCTCCCCCTCCCCGATCCAGATCTGGATCGGGGGAACGAATCCCCCCCCCGACGCCGCTGGACCACGTCGCCGTCGCCCGGAACACCGCCTCGACCACGCCTCCCTCGCCGGACTGCCTCCCCGTCGTCCTCTCTGTCGGCTACTCGTCCCTACGTCGCTTGCGTCGTCCCCGTCGTCCTTCCCACGCCCCTTTGCCAAAATCCCTACGGCCCCCGTGAGCCTCCCTCCTCTCCTTCTCCTTGTCCACGACGCATGCACGCACGCACGCTCACCGCCGTCCCCATCGCCCGCAACAGCCATGGCCATCTGCCGCTGCTCTCGCCGAACCGCCGCGCCTCTACGCGCTGCTGCCCGCCTCTGCCTGGCGTTGCGGCCTCGCTGCGCCACGTACTGCGTTGCTCCTACTGCTTCTGCTGCCGCGGCTGCAGCCCGTCCGCACCGCCCTGCCCGTGGGCTGTGCCGCCGCCGCCCGGCTCCGGCCACTGCACCGCAGCGCCGCTCGGAGGCCCTGCGCCCTTCGCCCTGCCCCCTGCCTAGCTCGCCGTGGCCAGCGGCCCCGCCGTCCCGCTCCAGCCACTCCGGCCCCGCGCCCTTCCCTCCTTCTCCGGCGACCGCCCGCACACCCGCGGCCTTGCCTCTGCTCTGCCCCTCGCCTCGCAGCGCCAGGTCGCGCCCCGTGCGCGCACTCATCGCCGCCGCCTTGGGCCGTCGGCTCCCTACGCCTCTGCACCGCTCCAGCCGCCTGCTGGTGCCGTGGCCGCCGGCGCCCCGCGGCGCTGGGCGACGCCCGTGGCGGCTACGCCCACAGCGCCCGCCCCTCGCCTGTGTGCCCACAACCGCCGCCCGTCGCCCGTGACCCGACGCCCGTTAAGGCCCGTAGGGCCAATGACATGTAGGTCCTAGCCCCCAGAACGTTTTCATAAAAAAATTTAAAATTAAACTATTAATTAAATAATTAATTAATTTAATTAATCATAATTAGATTAATCTAATCACTAATTAACTGTTAGTTAATTAATCAGTCAATGAAATGCGGTACCCTCACGTCAGTTTGACCAGTCAATACCTCTGTTGACTGCTGATGTCATGCTGACGTCATGCCGATGCAATAATACTTATTTCGAATTAATTTAATAATAGTAATTTAGAAAATGATTTAAAACTTTAAAAAATAATATAAAATAATCCGTAACTCAGATGAAAATACTTTGTACATGAAAGTTGCTCAGAATTTCGAGACGAATCAGAATACGCAGTCCGTTCGCCCGCCACACGTCCCTAGCATAGCGAACATGCAACATTTCACCTCAGTTCCGTCTGTCTGAAAATGCGAAACACCGGGAATACTTTCCCGGATATTTCCCCCCTTCACCGGTATCACCTAATACCGCGTTAGGGCACACCTAGCGCCGTTACTTGTCATGTCGTGCATCGTCATGCATATGTTTGCATTATATTTACTGTTTCTTCCCCCTCTTCTCTCGCTAGACACCGAGACCGACGCTGCTGCTACCCAGTACGACTACGGTGTTGACGACCCCTCCTTCTCCACTGACCTTCCAGGCAAGCCGCCCCCCCTTGATCACCAGATATCGCCTATTCCTTCTCTCTACTGCTTGCATTAGAGTAGTGTAGCATGTTACTGCTTTCGGTTAATCCTATTCTGCTAGATATCCTGTCATTGTTGCTACAGTTGTTACCCTTACCTACAATCTAAATGCTTAGTATAGAATGCTAGTATTCCATCAGTGGCCCTACATTCTTGTCCGTCTGCCATGCTATACTACTGGGTAGTGATCACTCGGTAGGAGATCACGAGTATATACTTACATACATATTATATGATACATGTGGTGACTAAAGTCGGGTCGGCTCGTGGAGTACCCGCAAGTGATTCCGATGTGGGGGTTGAAAGGACAGGTGGTTCCATCCCGGTAGTGGTGGGCCTGGGTTCCCGACGGCCCCCAACTGTTACTTTGTGGCGGAGCGACAGGGCAGGTTGAGACCACCTAGGTGAGAGGTGGGCCTGGCCCTGGTCGGCGTCCGCGGATACTTTAATTAACACGCTTAACGAGATCTTGGTATTTGATCTGAGTGTGGCCACCGGCCTATACGCACTAACCAACTACGCGGGAACAGTTATGGGCACTTGACGTCGTGGTATCAGCCGAAGCCTTCTTGACGTCAGCGACTGAGCAGCGCGTGCCGGATTGGACCGTAAGCCTGTGCTTGTATTGAGGGGGCTAGGTCTGCTTCCGGCCACGTTCGCAACGTGGAGGTGTGTAATGGGCGATGGGCCCAGACCCCTACGTGCATTGGATTTAGACCGGCGTGCTGACCTCTTTGTTGTGCCTAGGTGGGGCTGCGACGTGTTGATCTTCCGAGGCCGGGCATGACCCAGGAAAGTGTGTCCGGCCAAAGGGGATCGAGCGTGTTGGGTAATGTGGTGTACCCCTGCAGGGAAGTTTATCTATTCGAATAGCCGTGATCCTCGGTAACAGGATGACCCGGAGTTGTACCTTGACATTATGACAACCAGAACCGGATACTTAATAAAACACACCCTTCCAAGTGCCAGATATAACCCGGTGATCGCTCTCACACAGGGCGACGAGGGGAGGATCGCCGGGTAGGATTATGCTATGCGATGATACTTGGTGAACTTACCATCTACTCTCTTCTACATGCAGCAAGATGGAGGCTGCCAGAAGCGTAGTCTTCGACAGGACTAGCTATCCCCATCTTATTCTGGCATTTTGCAGTCCAGTCCATCGATATTGCCCCTTTACATAGATACCCATGCATATGTAGTGTAGATCCTTGCTTAAGAGTACTTTGGATGAGTACTCACGGTTGCTTTGCTCCCCCTTTTTCCCCCTTTCCTTTCTTCTCGGTTGTCGCAACCAGATGCTGGAGTCCAGGAGCCAGACGCCACCGTGGACGACGACTCCTACTACACCGCGGGTGCCTACTACTACGTGCAGGCCGCCAACAACGACTAGGAGTAGTTTAGGAGGATCCCAGGCAGGAGGCATGCGCCTCTTTCAATCTGTATCCCAGTTTGTGCTAGCCATCTTATGGCAACTTGTTTACTTATGTCTGTACTCAGATATTGTTGCTCCTGGTGACTCGTCTATGATCGGGCACTTGTATTCGAGCCCTCGAGGCCTCTGGCTTGTATTATGATGCTTGTATGACTTATTTATGTTTTTAGAGTTGTGTTGTGATATCTTCCCATGAGTCCCTGATCTTGATCGTACACGTTTGCGTGCATGATTAGTGTACGATTAAATCGGGGGCGTCACATTTAGCAAGAAACCTAAGCTGTCGTTTCTTAAAGTTTGGGGTAGCGATGCTTATGTGAAAAAGTTTCAACCTGATAAGCTCGAACCCAAATCGGTGAAATGTGTCTTCATAGGATACCCAAAGGAAACTTTTGGGTAAACCTTCTATCATAGATCCAAAGGCAAGATATTCGTTGCAAAAAATGGATACTTTCTAGAGAAGGAGTTTCTCTCGAAAGAAGTGAGTGGGAGGAAAGTAGAACTGGATGAGGTAATTGTACCTTCTCCCGAATTGGAAAGTAATTCATCACAGAAATAGTTCCAGTGATGCCTACACCAATTAGTGAGGAAGTTAATGATGATGATCATGAAACTTCAGATCAAGTTACTACTGAACCTCGTAGGTCAAACAGAGTAAGATCCGCACCAGAGTGGTATGGTAATCTTGTTCTGGAGGTCATATTACTTGACCATGACGAACCTAGATTCCGCGAAATGGCTTGAGGCCATGAAATCTGAGATATGATCCATGTATGAAAACAATGTATGGACTTTGGTGGAATTGCCCGATGATCGGCAAGCCATTGAGATCTTCAAGAGGAAGACGGACGCTGATGGTAGTGTTACTATCTACAGAGCTCGACTTGTCGCGAAAGGTTTTCGACAAGTTCAAGGTATTGACTATGATGAGATTTTCTCACTCGTAGCAATGCTTAAGTCTGTCCGAATCATGTTAGCAATTACCGCATTTTATGAAATCTGGCAAATGGATAACAAAACTGCATTCTTTAATGGATTTATTAAAGAAAAGTTGTATATGATGCAACCAGAAGGTTTTGTCAATCCTAAAGGTGCTAACAAAATGTGCAAGCTCCAGCGATCCATCTATGGACTGGTGCAAGCATCTCGGAGTTGGAATATACGCTTTGATAAGTTGATTAAAGCCTATAGTTTTATACAGACTTGCGGTGAAGCCTGTATTTACAAGAAAGTGAGTGGGAGCACTACAGCCTTTCTGATAAGTATATGTGTGTGACATATTGTTGATCGGAAATGATATAGAATTTTCTGGAAAGCATAAAGGAGTGTTTGAAAGGAGTTTTTCAAAGAAATACATTGGTGAAGCTGCTTACATATTGAGCATCAAGATCTATAGAGATAGATCAAGACGCTTGATAAAAAAATTTAATGAGTACATACCTTGACAAGATTTTGAAGTGGTTCAAAATCAAACAGTCAAAGAAGGAGTTCTTTCCTGTGTTGCTAGGTGTGAAGTTGAGTAAGACTCAAAACCCGACCACGATAGAAGATAGAGAGAGAATGAAAGTCATTCCCTATGCCTCAGTGATACATCTCCAACGTATCTATAATTTTTGATTGCTTCATGCTATATTATATTCTGTTTTGGATGTTTAATGGGCTTTGTTATACACTTCTATATTATTTTTGGGACTAACCTATTAACCGGAGGCCCAGCCCAAACCGTTGTTTATTTGCCTATTTCAGTGTTTCGCAGAAAAAGAATATCAAACGGAGTCCAAACGGAATGAAACCTTCAGGAACGTGATTTTCGGAACGAACGTGATCCAGAGGACTTGGACCCTACATCAAGAAAGCAACCAGGAGAGCATGAGGAAGGGGGCGCGCCTACCCCCCTGGGCGCGCCCTCCACCCTCGTGGGGCCCATGTTGCTCCATCGACGTACTTCTTCCTCCTATATATACCTACGTACCCCCAAACCAACAGAAGCATCCATGAAAACCTAATTCCACCGCCGCAACCTTCTGTACCCGTGAGATCCCATCTTGGGGCCTTTCCGGTGTCCTGCCGGAGGGGGCATTGATCATGGAGGGCTTCTACATCAACACCATAGCCTCTTCGATGATGTGTGAGTAGTTTACCTCAGACCTTAGGGTCCATAGTTATTAGCTAGATGGCTTCTTCTCTCTTTTTGGATCTCAATACAAAGTTCTCCACGATTCTCGTGGAGATCTATTCGATGTAATCTTCTTTTGCGGTGTGTTTGTTGAGACCGATGAATTGTGGGTTTATGATCAAGTTTGTCTATGAACAATATTTTAATCTTCTCTGAATTATCAGTTTGGTTTGGCCTACTAGATTGATCTTTCTTGCAATGGGAGAAGTGCTTAGCTTTGGGTTCAATCTTGCGGTGTCCTTTCCCAGTGACAGCAGGGGCAGCAAGGCACGTATTGTATTGTTGCCATCGAGGATAACAAGATGGGGTTTATATCATATTGCATGAGTTATCCCTCTACATCATGTCATCTTGCTTAAAGCGTTACTCCGTTCTTATGAACTTAATACTCTAGATGCATGCTGGATAGCGGTCGATGTGTGGAGTAATAGTAGTAGATGCAGGCAGGAGTCGGTCTACTTGTCGCGGACGTGATGCCTATATACATGATCATACCTAGATATTCTCATAACTATGCTCAATTCTATCAATTGCTCAACAGTAATGTGTTCACCCACCGTAATACTTATGCTCTTGAGAGAAGCCACTAGTGAAACCTATGGCCCCCGGGTCTATTTTCCATCATATTAATCTTCCAACACTTAGTTATTTTTATTGCCTTTTATTTTACTTTGCATCTTTATTATAAAATACCAAAAATATTATCTTATCATATCTATCAGATCTCACTCTCGTAAGTGACCGTTAAGGGATTGACAACCATTTTATCGCGTTGGTTGCGAGGTTCTTATTTGTTTGTGTAGGTGTGAGGGACTCGCGCGTGGTCTCCTACTGGATTGATACCTTCGTTCTAAAAAACTGAGGGAAATACTTACGCTACTTTACTGCATCACCCTTTCCTCTTCAAGGGAAAACCAACGCAATGCTCAAGAGGTAGCACTCAGCCATACGTTCTATAAAGTATGCCATGCTATGTACTAGACCTATTGTATACCCTACCCTAAGTTTGGCAAGGGAGTACAATAGTCATCTAGGAGTAGATCACTGGACATTGGTCAAAATTATCCTTAGACGACTAAGGAAATATTTCTCAGTTATGGAGGTGATAAAGAGTTCGTCGTAAAGAGTTACGTTTGTGCAAGCTTTGACACCGATCTGGATGGCTCTGTGTCTCGATCTAGATACATATTGAAAGTGGGAGCATTTGGCTAGAGTTGCTCCGTGCAGAGCATTGTAGACATAGAAATTTGCAAAATACATACGGATCTGAATGTGGCAGACCCATCGACTAAACCTCTCTCAAAAACAAAACATGATCACACCTAGTACTCTTTGGGTGTTAATCACATGGCGATGTGAACTAGATTACTGACTCTAGTAAACCCTTTGAGTGTTGGTCACATGGCGATGTGAACTATGGGTGTTAATCACATGATGATGTGAACTATTAGTGTTAAATCACATGGCGATGTGGACTAGATTATTGACTCTAGTGCAAGAGGGAGACTGAAGGAAATATGCCCTAGAGGCAATATTAAAGTTATTATCTATTTCCTTATTTCATGATAAATTTTTATTATTCATGCTAGAATTGTATTAATCGGAAACTTAGTACATGTGTGAATACATAGACAAAACAAAGTGTCCCTTGTATGCCTCTACTTGACTAGCTCGTTTATCAAAGATGGTTATGTTTCCTAACCATAGACATGTGTTGTCATTTGATGAACGGGATCACATCATTAGGAGAATGATGTGATGGACAAGACCCATTCGTTAGCTTAGCATTATGATTGTTACAATTTCATTGCTACTGCTTTCTTCATGACTTATACATGTTCCTTAGACTATGAGATTATGCAACTCCCGAATACTGGAGGAACACCTTGTGTGCTATCAAACGTCACAACGTAACTGGGTGATTATAAAGATGTTCTACAGGTGTCTCCAAAGGTGTTTGTTGGGTTGGCATAGATCGAGATTAGGTTTGTCACTCCGTGTATCGGAGAGGTATCTCTGGGCCCTCTCGGTAATGCACAACACTATAAGCCTTGCAAGCAATGTGACTAATGAGTTAGTTGCGGGATGATGCATTACGGAACGAGTAAAGAGACTTGCCGGTAACGAGATTGAACTAGGTATTGACATACCAACGATCGAATCTCGGGCAAGTAACATACTGATGACAAAGGGAACAACGTATGTTGTTTTGCGGTTTGACCGATAAAGATCTTCGTAGAATATGTAGGAGCCAATATGAGCATCCAGGTTCCGCTATTGGTTATTGACTGAAGATGTGTCTCGGTCATGTCTACATAGTTCTCGAACCCACCCGTAGGGTCCGCACGTTTAACGTTCTTGTATTATGAGTTATGTGATTTGATGTACCGAAGTTTGTTCGAGATCCGGATGAGATCCGGACATGATGAGCAGTCTCGAAATGGTCGAGAGGTAAAGATTCATATATTGGAAGGTTGCATTTGGACATCGGAATGGTTCCAAGTGGTTCGGGCATTTTTTCGGAGTACCGGGAGGTTATCGGAACCCCCCGGGAGAAGTATTGGGCCTAGTGGGCCTTATTGGAGGAGAGGAGAAAGGGCCATGTGAGAGGGGCGCCCCTCCCCTTGCCCAAACCGAATTGGACTAGGGGAGGAGTGATACGTCCATTTTGCATCATGCTTTTATATTGATATTTATTGTATTATGGGCTGTTATTACACATTATGTCACAATACTTATGCCTATTCTCTCTTATTTTACAAGGTTTACATAAAGAGGGAGAATGCCGGCAGCTGGAATTCTGGGCTGGAAAAGGAGCAAATATTAGAGACCTATTCTGCGCAACTCCAAAAGTCCTGAAACTCCACGGAAGTCATTTTTGGAAATAATAAAAAATACTGAGCGAAGAAAATACCAGAGGGGGCCCACACCCTGGCCACGAGGGTGGGGGGCGCACCCTACCCCCTGGGCGCGCCCCCTGCCTCGTGGGCCCACTGGTGGCCCTCCGGTGCCCATCTTCTGCTATATGAAGTCTTTCGTCCGAGAAAAAAAATCAGAAGCAAGCTTATGGGACGAAACTCCGCCGCCACGAGGTGGAACCTTGGCGGAAGCAATCTAGGGCTCCGACGGAGCTGTTCTGCCGGGGAAACAACTCTCCGGGAGGGGGAAATCATCGCCATCATCATCACCAACAATCCTCTCATCGGGAGGGGGTCAATCTCCATCAACATCTTCACCAGCAACATCTCCTCTAAAACCCTAGTTAATCTCTTGTATCCAATCTTTGTCCCAAAGCCTCAGATTGGTACCTGCGGGTTGCTAGTAGTGTTGATTACCCCTTGCAGTTGATGCTAGTTGGTTTATTTGGTGGAAGATTATATGTTCAGATCCATTATGCATATTAATACCCCTCTGATTATGAACATGAATATGATTTGTGAGTAGTTACGTTTGTTCCTGAGGACATGGGAGAAGTCTTGCTATTAGTAGTCATGTGAATTTGGTATTCGTTCGATATTTTGATGAGATGTATGTTATCTCCCCTCTAGTGGTGTCATGTGAACGTCGACTACATGACACTTCACCATTGTTTGGGCCTAGAGGAAGGCATTGGGAAGTAATAAGTAGATGATGGGTTGCTAGAGTGACAGAAGCTTAAACCCTAGTTTATGCGTTGCTTCGTAAGGGGCTGATTTGGATCCGTATGTTTCATGCTATGGTTAGGTTTACCTTAATACTTCTTTTGTAGTTGCGGATGCTTGCAATAGGAGTTAATCATAAGTGGGATGCTTGTCCAAGTAAGGACAACACCCAAGCACCGGTCCACCCACATATCAAATTATCAAAGTACCGAAGGCGAATCATATGAACATGATGAAAACTAACTTGACGATAATTCCCATGTGTCCTCGGGAGCGCTTTTCTCTATATAAGAGTTTGTCCAGGCTTGTCCTTTGCTACAAAAAGGATTGGGCCATCTTGCTGCACTTTATTTACACTTGTTACTTGCTACCCATTACAAATTACCTTATCACAAAACTATCTGTTACCGATAATTTCAGTGCTTGCAGAGAATACCTTGCTGAAAACCGCTTATCATTTCCTTCTGCTCCTCGTTGGGTTTGACACTCTTACTTATCGAAAGGACTACCATAGATCCCCTATACTTGTGGGTCATCAAGGGGGCCGGCCCCCCTCTTTCCTCCCCCCCCCCTCTCTCTCTCCCTTACCTTTCCCTCCGGTGGAAGAAAGGAAAAAGGGGGGAGGAGAATCCTACTTGGACTAGGAGTCCAAGTAGGACTCCCCCCTAGCGCGCCCAAACCTGGCTGGCCTCCTCTCTCCCTCCCTCCTTTATATACATGGCCAGGGGGCACCCCAATAGCACAACAGACAATCTCTTAGCCGTGTGTGGTGCCCTCCTCCACAGTTTTACACCCCGGTCATATCGTCGTAGTGCTTAGGTGGAGCCCTGCGCCTGTAACTTCATCATCACTGTCACCATGCCGTCGTGCTGACGGAACTCTCCCTCGGCCTCAGCTGGATCTAGAGTTCGAGGGACGTCACCGAGTTGAACGTGTGCAGATCGCGGAGGTGCCGTATGTTCGGTGCTAGGATCGGTCGGATCATGAAGACGTACGACTACATCAACCGCGTTGTCATAACGCTTCCGCTTTCGGTCTACGAGGGTACGTGGACAACACTCTCCCTTCTCGTTGCTATGCATCACTGAGGGAGTCCTGGATTAAGGGGTGCTCGGCGTCCGGCTTGTTAGCCATGGGCCAGACTGATGGGCTGTGAAGATACGAAGACCGAAGACTCCACTCGTGTCCGGATGGGACTTTCCTTGGAGTGGAAGGCAAGCTTGGCGATCGAATATGAAGATTCCTTTCTCTGTAACTGACCTTATGTAACCCTAGATCTCTCCGGTGTCTATATAAACCGGAGGGCTAGGTCTGTAGAGGCCAATCCTCATAACCATAGTCATTCAGGCTAGACTTCTAGGGTTTTAGCCATTACGATCTCGAGGTAGATCAACTCTTGTAATACTCATATTCATCAAGATCAATCAAGCAGGAAGTAGGGTATTACCTCCATAGAGAGGGCCCGAACCTGGGTAAACATTGTGTCCCCTATCTCCTGTTACCATCGACCTTAGACGCACAGTTCGGGACCCCCTACCCGAGATCTGCCTGTTTTGACACCGACATTGGTGCTTTCATTGAGAGTTCCACTGTGCCATCCTCGAAAGGTTTGATGGCTCCTTCAATCATCAACAACGATGTCGTCCAAGGGGAAACCTTCCTCCCCGGACAGATCTTCGTGTTCGGCGACTTCGCACTGCGGGCCAACTCGCTCGGCCATCTGGAGCAGATCAACAGCTACGCCCCTGGCCATCAGGTCAGATTCGGGAGCTTGAACTACGTCGCGGATATCCGCGGAGACTTGATCTTCGACGGCTTTGAGACCACGGCAACCGCTCCCTGTCCCTACGATGAACATGACTTAAATCTGTCATCGGACCATGCTCAGGAAATTGCACCTATAACTACTCCGGCCGTAGACCCGGAGCAGATCGCGCCATCCGAGGTCGGGAAGCTCAACCCCACCACGGAAGCCACAGACTCCACGGCGTTGGAGCCGCACATAGACCTAACCTCGGGTGGTATCTGTGTCTCCAGAACCTCGGACTCGTTTCCGGCTATGAGTTCCGAACTATGCGTGTCCGCGCACGTCGAGCTAGATCAATCATCGATCATTGAATTCAGTGCCACGAACATCTTCCAACACTCGCCTTTAGGCGATGTGCTACACTCATTAAAAAATCTATCCTTAGCGGAGGGCTCCTAGCCGAATTATATCCGGTTTGAACTGGAGGCTGATGATGGGGAATTTCGATTCCCACCCGCCACCCACTTCATAGCCACTGTCGAAGACTTGACCGACATGCTCAATTACGGCTCCGAAGACATCGACGGTATGGACGACGATGCCGATGAGGAGCAGAGCCAAAACCCCCCGTTCACCAGACGCTGGACGGCCACTTCTTCATACGACGTATACATGGTGGATACACCTAAAGAAACTTACGACGATGACAAAGAAGATCCAGTTGAGGATAAACCTCCTGAGACACATCCCAGACGCCGGCGTCAGCGGCGCCGCTCTAAGTCACGTTGTGGAAAAGATAGCAATACCGGCACCGGAGAAAACAATATTCTGGACGATGCCAAAGACAATGAAGACCCTGTTGAGGCAACCTCCGAACAAGATGAACAGGCCATACACGAAGACTCGGAGGATAGTAATTATCTTCCACTCTCCGAGGATGAGGAGAGCCTCGGCAACGAGGATTTCATCGTGCCTGAGGATCCTCTCGAGCAGGAGCGCTTTAAATGCCGACTAATAGCCACTGCAAGGAGCCTGAAAACGAAACAGTAGCAGCTTCAAGCTGATCAAGACCTGCTAAACGATAGATGGACTGACGTCCTGGCAGCCGAGGAATACGGCCTCAAGCGCCCAGCCAAAAGTCACTCGCAGCGTAAATTGCTACCTCAATTCGATGATGAGGCGTTGAAGCCCATACCATCATCGCGCAATGTGGCTGACCGACCACTATGTGGTCGGGACAAGGCGGCAACTCAAGCCGAACACCAGCCTGCTCCACCTCACCGTAAAGGCAGAGATAAAACAGCTCGGGGTCATACATACGACTCTCGGCAGGACATGGACAGTAGAGCAGAACACACCAGATCGATCTACGTATCGCGAGGACGTGCCTCGACACGCAACGTCGGCTACCTATTCGGACGTGACAAGTCTAGTCACGCCTGGGCCGAAGACCGTAGACGGACTCCATCTGAGCTACGTCGCGACGTGTCCCAATATAGAGGCACCGCACACCCACTCTACTTCACTGATGAAGTAATGGAGCATGAATTCCCAGAAGGGTTTAAACCCGTGAATATCGAATCATACGATGCAACAACAGACCACGCAGTGTGGATCAAGGATTTTCTTCTCCATATCCATATGGCCCGCGGAGATGACCTCCATGCCATCAAATACATCCCGTTAAAACTTAAAGGATCAGCTCGGTACTGGTTAAACAGTGTGCCGAAAAACTCCATTGGCAGTTGGGAGGACTTGGAAGACGCCTTCCACGACAACTTGCAAGGTACATATGTCTGGCCACCAGATGCCGATGACTTAAGTCACATCGTCCAGCAGGCTGGAGAGTCAGCCAGGAAGCTCTGGACTAGGTTCTTAGTTAAAAAGAACCAAATCGTAGACTGTCCGGATGCGGAAGCCCTAGCGGCCTTCAAACACAGTGTCCGGGACGAGTGGCTCGCCCGCCACCGCGGTCAGGAAAAACCAAAATCCATGTCAACCCTTACCGCCCTGATGACCCGCTTTTGAGTGGGAGAAGACAGCTGGCTCGCTCGTAGAAGCAACAGCGCCAGCGATGCGGGCACCTCCAAAGTTCGAGACGACAAAGGAAAACCACGACGCAATAAACACAAACGTGGTAATACTAATGAGGGAACGCACGACACAGCGGTCAACGTCGGATTCAGCAGCCCCAAACCGGGTCAATGGAAAAAGCCATTTACGCAAATAGAGACGGACCATCTAATTTAGACACGGTATTGGATAGGCCATGCCAGATTCACGGCCACCCCAATAAACCAGCTAATCACACCAACATAAGCTGTTGGGTCTTCAAATAGGCTGGAGAGTTAACTGCCGAACACAAGGGGAAGAGGCCGCCCGATGACAGCGACTACGAAGAGACTCGCCAACCAAACACCGGGGGTCAGAAGCAATTTCCCCCGAAGTAAAAACATTGAACATGGTATACGTGACACACAACTCTAAAGGGAAGCTGGAAAAGCACTCCCACCGGACTGAGGATCATACTACGGCAACCTCGGCCGAAGTACAAAGCAGCCTTATTAAACCGCATACCTTCCGTATTATACTAAGGACCTTTTTCTTCAGGTCATACATGTAACGCACCGTATTGGAATAAGCCGTATACATACCAGGGGCTATATCGTAGTCCCACCATAAAACTCCTATGTCTAAGTGAAAATGTTAATGCCCTATAGTCCGATTGCCTAGTTCACCGCATTGACACCTCCTTAATGGACCAAGACGTTGGGTTAAGAGTGATCAAATGCTTTTCCGAACACCCCCATACTTTATACCAGGGGGCTGAAGCCGACGACTGGAAAACTTTCAGATTAATAAAAAACGGCCGCACAGGAGGAACAAAAGTTTTAGGCGAAACTACAAAAATAGCCTTATTATAATATTGTCTTTTACAAAATTCCATACACTTCACTCGAATATTATGTCTTTCGAGCATTGACCCTCTATCAAGAGGGAAGCCTCTAAGACATCCTCGAAATAATACTCTGGTGAGTGGTGGTCCTTGCCCTTGGGTGGACTCTTCGCTGCAACATTGATGGCCTTCATCTTCGTCTAGTATGTCTTAGCACGGGCAAAGGCCATCCGTGCACCTTCAATGCACGTTGATCGCTTAACGGCGTCGATACGCGGCACCGCGTCAGCAAGTCGCCGCACCAAACCAAAATAACTATCCGGAATTGGCTCGGTCGGCCACAGCCGGACCACGACGTCCTTTATGGCAACGTCGGATATCCGGTGGAGCTCGGCCCATTGGGTCATCTGTTCGTTCAGCAACAGTGGGCGCTTGGACGCACCGAATTGTGACCAGAAAAGCTTCTCTGTTGCATACCCTTCTTGCGCTTGGTAAAACTGCGCTGCATCAGAAGCACTCTTCGGCAAATCCAATAAAGCGTCTGGAGAACTCCACACTTGGTTAAGCAGGGCATAATTCGGATCGCCGAACTTAGTTTGTAATAAAAATGGTTACCAGCCGCGATCTCCCCAGCTTGTCGGATCTCCTCCCGGGCCGCTCTAGATTCGGACCGCGCTTCTTTCGCCTCTCGTAAGGCCTTGTCAAGATCAGCCATTTTGGCTTTATTATCCTACTCGAGGAATTCACAGCGGCTAGAAGCATTCTTTAGCTCACGCGCCATCGTGGATATTATCTCCTCCCATTGGCGCCGAGCAGCCTGTTCGGCCCCTTAACTCGGCAGATGCCTTCTCGGCAGCCGCATTACCAATCCGGGCCTGCTCCTTGGCCCGGGCCAGCTCAGCCCGAAGGATCTCGACCGCGGCGGCACCATCTGCATTAATGCATACCTCAATATACAATATTTCGCGTCATTCTTAAATTACAAAGCACGCGCTTGTAAGGACTGCCCCAATACCCTCCAACTCGTCAAGACGCTTGTTGATAAACATAAGGTCATCTTCCACCACATCAAGCTTCCGCTCCAGATCGGCAACTTCTGTAGTCCGGGCGGATGCCAGGGAAGTGACAGCCTGCGTTTCAATTCATCATATTATTTCCTGGACATATCTTTTTTGATCCTCTGATCACCTCCCTCGGGAAGCCAATCCGAGTCTCACGGGCTACTGCCTATACATAGGTGCAGTTTGTGAATAAAACACAATAAAAAATTCTACAGTACAAACCTCGAAGCCTCTTAGCAGGCTCGTGCAGGCTTCATTTAATCCGCTTTTTCGCGGACAGAACCTTTTCAACCACCGTACCCATCAAGGTACGATGCTCCTCCGAGAGAGACGCCCGTCGCAGTATGTTCGTCAATATATCCGGCGCTTCTGGACTTTCGGAAGCTGCTGTAGGAGTTCGGCCTCCCTTCAAAGGGATCCATTTATCCATCCCTAGAGTCGTCTCTGGCTGTAAGCCGGACAGTCCGGGGCCTTTATCATTGGCCCCCGGACTCTGGGCTACCGAAGTATTACCTTCGGGTGGTGTCTTCGCCACCCCTCGCACCACTTGTTGATCAGGAGAGACCCTACACGACGACACCTGAAGGTCGTCCGCCCTATTGGGCGAGGAGACCGGTGGAGACGTCTCGCTTTCCATCATCTCTGGGAGAAGGTCCCCCGAGGAAGAGGATTGCTGAAGACTGTTTGCCGAGCTGCAAAGAAACATATATTCTAAATGTTACCTCGGCCGCAAGAAAGGAACGGGATATGTTTAAAACGCCCTTGTTCACTTACGGTTTGCCTGAAGGCTTGTCCTCTCTATGGGACCGAGCGACGACGTAGTCCTCCAAGCCCGAGCCACCCAACTGGGGCATCTTGCCTCGCTTAGGAGCCGTTTCCTCCGAACCTTCATAGGCGGCCCTTTCCTTACCATGGGGAAAAGAGATGTTGACTTCTCCCTTGTCTTCGCACAATGGAATTTCGATTCCCCCGGACACAATGACTGATATACCCTCGAGTGGGAGACCGCCTTTGGCCCTCCCGCTTCCCGTCTTGTCCTCCTCTACAGACATCTGGTATGGTGCTGGGGCCAGCATCCTTGTTAGTACGGGATCCGCTGAGTCTTTGGGGAGCGGGGCCGAACACCTAATCCGCTCCGCATTCTTTATCCAGCCCTGGAAGAAGATATTTTGCGGTCAACGCCGGATTCAGCGGCCCCACACCGGGTCAATGGAAAAAGCCATTTACGGCAAATAGAGACGGACCATCTAATTTAGACAAGATATTGGATAGGCCATGCCAGATTCACGGCCACCCCAATAAACCAGCTAATCACAGCAACAGAAGTTGTTGGGTCTTCAAATAGGCTGGCAAGTTAACTGCCGAACACAAGGGGAAGAGGCCGCCCGATGACAGCGACTACGAAGAGACTCGCCAACCAAACACCGGAGGTCAGAAGCAATTTCCCCCGAAGTAAAAACAGTGAACATGGTATACGTGACACACAACTCTAAAGGGAAGCTGGAAAAGCACTCCCTCCGGACTGAGGATCATACTACGGCAACCTCAGCCGAAGTACAAAGCAGCCTTATTAAACCGCATACCTTGTCGGCATTAAGCCACCGATCTCCATTCAACAGGATCGATCAATTCCGGAGCGGGACTAGCAGTTCGGCTTCCGCCATCCACCTCATATACCTGCACAATCTGCATCGCGCATACATAACTATGCACTTAAGATACCCTGGGCATCGACGGAAGCACAATACGGACGAGCTTGCAAGTACTCCCATAACCTCTGTTTCTTTTGTAACTACTATTTCTTTTTCATTATTCTTTTACCATAGGTGACGCAAAGGCTGGTCATCTCATGGACACCATCGGAGTTCGGGTTCGTATACTCACCCAAAGGCTATTCCTTCAAGGAGTCCTTTCACCAAGGACAGGCGGCGCAGACGTGCGACAGGAGGTCCAAAATAAGTTTTTGTAGACCGCACTCTCTATTTCGAGCCTGTAAACTGCCTTTTTCCTCCGCCTTCGACCCCTGGCATGTCAAAAAGCTGGGGTTGCAACTTTGTTATCTACAAAATAATGATTGGCATATCACTCAGGTCCCAATCCGCATCCAGCATTCACTTTTTTCTAAAAGAATTGAATTTGGCTCCTGTGGTTGTTTCACACATACACCTCGGCATAACTTGCCAGGGGCTCGGTATGGGAACAAATGAGTTGCCGACAAGTCCAAACAACTTTGTAGCATACTTCGGCGTCGCGAGTTTGGCCTTATATGCATCACCTCCGAATCATGTCTTGGGTCAATAGTTGGGTTGCCAGCTCGTGTGCTTGCTACCTTACGTTCCACTCTATCGGCTAGGGTAGTAAAGGGAGAACTACTGTGATTGTGCTTCCGGTTCATCTGGTCAAGCACCTCAGTAGAGAAAGCCGAAAACTGACTGTCATGATGCGGCGAGAGCTGGTCAACCACTCGATGACTTACTGGAATCTTTCACGATTCCCTCCGTATTATACTAAGGACCTTTTTCTTCAGGTCATACATGTAACGCACCGTATTGGAATAAGCCGTATACATACCAGGGGCTATATCGTAGTCCCACCATAAAAATCCTATGGCTAAGTGAAAATGTTAATGCCCTATAGTCCGATTGCCTAGTTCACTGCATTGACACCTCCTTAATGGACCAAGACGTTGGGTTAAGAGTGATCAAATGCTTTTCCGAACACCCCCATACTTTATACCAGGGGGTTGAAGCCGACGACTGGAAAACTTTCAGATTAATACAAAAACGGCCGCACATGAGGAACAAAAGTTTTAGGCGAAACAACAAAAATAGCCTTATTATAATATTGTCTTTTACAAAATTCCATACACTTCACTCGAATATTATGTCTTTCGAGCATTGACCCTCTATCAAGCGGGCAGCCTCTAAGACATCCTCGAAATAATACTCTGGTGCATGGTGGTCCTTGCCCTTGGGTGGACTCTTCGCTGCAATATTGATGGCCTTCATCTTCGTCTAGTATGTCTTAGCACGGGCAAAGGCCATCCGTGCACCTTCAATGCACGTTGATCGCTTAACGGCGTCGATACGCGGCACCGCGTCAGCAAGTCGCCGCAATAAACCAAAATAACTATCCGAAATTGGCTCGGTCGGCCACAGCCGGACCACGACGTCCTTTATGGCAACGTCGGATATCCAGTGGAGCTCGGCCCATTGGGTCATCTGTTCGTTCAGCAACAGTGGGCGCTTGGACGCACCGAATTGTGACCAGAAAAGCTTCTCTGTTGCATACCCTTCTTGCGCTTGGTAAAATTGCGCTGCATCGGAAGCACTCTTCGGCAAATCCAATAAAGCGTCTGGAGAACTCCACACTTGGTTAAGCAGGGCATAATTCGGATCGCCAAACTTAGTTTGTAATAAAAATGGCTTACCAGCCACGATCTCCCCAGCTTGTCGGATCTCCTCCCGGGCCGCTCTAGATTCGGACCGCGCTTCTTTCGCCTCTCGTAAGGCCTTGTCAAGATCAGCCATTTTGGCTTTATTATCCTACTCGAGGAATTCACAGCGGCTAGCAGCATCCTTTAGCTCACGCGCCATCATGGATATTATCTCCTCCCATTGGCGCCGAGCAGCCTGTTCGGCCTTTAACTCGGCAGATGCCTTCTCGGCAGCCGCATTACCAATCCGGGCCTGCTCCTTGGCCCGGGCCAGCTCAGCCCGAAGGATCTCGACCGTGGTGGCACCATCTGCATTAATGCATACCTCAATATACAATATTTTGCGTCATGCTTACATTACAAAGCACGCGCTTGTAAGGACTGCCCCAATACCTTGCGACTCGTCAAGACGCTTGTTGATAAGCATAAGGTCATCTTCCACCACATCAAGCTTCCGCTCCAGATCGGCAACTTCTGTAGTCCGGGCGGATGCCAGGGAAGTGACAGCCTGTGTTTCAATTCATCATATTATTTCATGGACATATCTTTTTTGATCCTCTGATCGCCTCCCTCGGGAAGCCAATCCGAGTCTTAGGGGCTACTGCCTATACACAGGTGCAGTTTGTGAATAAAACACAATAAAAAAATTCTACAGTACAAACCTCGAAGCCTCTTAGCAGGCTCGTGCAGGTTTCATTTAATCCGCTTTTCGCGGACAGAACCTTTTCAACCACCGTACCCATCAAGGTACGATGCTCCTCCGAGACAGACGCCCGTCGCAGTATGTTCGTCAATATATCCGGCGCTTCTGGACTTCCGGAAGCTGCTGTAGGAGTTCGGCCTCCCTTCTAAGGGATCCATTTATCCGTCCCTAGAGTCGTCTCTGGCTGTAAGCTGGACAGTCCGGCGCCTTTATCATTGGCCCCTGGACTCTGGGCTACCGAAGTATTACCTCCGGGTGGTGTCTTCGCCACCCCTCGCACCACTTGTTGATCAGGAGAGACCCTCCGCGACGACACCTCAAGGTTGTCCGCCCTATTGGGCGAGGAGACCGGTGGAGGCGTCTCGCTTTCCATCATCTCTGGGAGAAGGTCCCCCGAGGAAGAGGATTGCTGAAGACTGTTTGCCGAGCTGCAAAGAAACATATATTCTAAATGTTACCTCGGCCGCAAGAAAGGAACGGGATATGTTTAAAACGCCCTTGTTCACTTACGGTTTGCCTGAAGGCTTGTCCTCTCTATGGGACCGAGCGATGACGTCGTCCTCCAAGCCCGAGCCACCCAACTGGGGCATCTTGCCTCGCTTAGGAGCCGTTTCCTCCCAACCTTCAGAGGCGGCCCTTTCCTTACCATGGGGAGAAGAGATGTTGACTTCTCCCTTGTCTTCGGACAATGGAATTTCGATTCCCCCGGACACAATGACTGATATACCCTCGAGTGGGAGACCGCCTTTGGCCCTCCCGCTTCCCGTCTTGTCCTCCTCTACAGGCATCTGGTATGGTGCTGGGACCAGCATCCTTGTTAGTACGGGATCCGCTGAGTCTTTGGGGAGGGGGGCCGAACACCTAATCCACTCCGCGTTCTTTATCCAGCCCTGGAAGAAGATAGTTTGCTCAGTAACATATTACTGCATATTTAACTACAAAGTGTTCGGGAGTTGAGCGCTTACCGAGGTATCTAGATGGTTGCAGTCGAGGCCAATGTCCTCGGTGGTGTCCGGCCATTGTTTTCGTTTCCCAAAAAACAACTTCCACATCCCTTTGTGCGTAGTACCGAAGAAGTGTTGGAGGGTCCGTGGTCCTTCCAGATTAAACTCCCACATGCGGAGAGGTATACGCTGGCATGGCAGGGCCCGGCAGACTAGCATTACTTGAATCACGTTGAGAAGATCGATGTCCTTCTCAAGAAGGGTTCGGATGCGGCTCTGTAGAGTCTGCACTTCATCAACTGATCCCCAGCCCAGCCCCTTATTAATCCATGATGCAATCCGTAAGGGAGGACCAGAATGGAACACAGGTATAGCCGCCCACTTGGTACCGCGGGGTTCCGTGATGTAAAACCACTCCCGCTGCCATTGGTTGGAATTTTCGGTGAAAGAGCCTTTTGGCCAGGGAATATTGGTAAGCTTGCTCACTACAGCACCGCCGCACTCCGCCGGTTTCCCTTTGATCCCCTTCGGCTTCACACTAAAGGTCTTGAGCCATAAGCTGAAGTGTGGGGGAATTCGGAGGAAGGCCTCACACGTGATGATAAATGCCGAGACGTGGAGGAAAGAATATGGGGCTAGATCGTGAAAATCTAGTCTGTAATAAAACATGAGACCCCAGACGAACCCTAGCCCTCAGAGGAAGTGAGAGATGAATACGACCCTCTTGCCGGATCTGGGAGTCGGAATAACCTGTCCATGAGCAGGAAGCCTGTGGGGGATCTCCACGGTCAAGTATCTGGCCGCCCGAAGCTTCGCAATGTCCTCTTCTGTAACAGAGGAGGCCTCCCATCAGCCCTGTGGGCTGGGTCCGGACATGATTGGGAAGCTTGAAGCAATGAAGTTCGACATTGGGTGCTAGAACTCGAGGTTGGAAAGGATGAGGAGAGGCTTGGCGTAAAAAGAGACGGCGCTTCGCACCTTTATAAAGGCGACGGGTATCGAACGCCTCCTCCTAAACCTGAAAACCTGCCTATCCCTAAGGAATCTCTCCAGTGGAACGGTTGGGTTACCCACGCTCGCATTAATGAGAATCCCGCGATAAGGGAGACACGATCTCTGCTTCGACGAGACGTGCCAATAAAAATCGTGCCTCGAAGCATGGAACGACGGGACAAGAAATGGTTTGAAATAATGACCGGATGAGCGTGATGTCACGTTACAAAAAGTTGTCAGCAGATTGGACTCGTAAAATATTATACTCTCTGCGGTTGTGTGAGGTACTTATGTTGCAGATCCGGACACGTTCGTCCGAAGACTATCCTGGAGTATGCGGAAAGGGGAACCCGCCTTGCAATGCCGAAGACAATCTGCGCGCCGGACACCTCGTCATTGAAGCCTGGTTCAGGGGCTACTGAGGGAGTCCTGGATTAAGGGGTCCTCGGGCGTCCGGACTGTTAGCCATGGGCCGGACTGATGGGCTGTGAAGATACGAAGACCGAAGACTCCACCCGTGTCCGGATGGGACTCTCCTTGGCGTGGAAGGCAAGCTTGGCGATCGAATATGAAGATTCCTTTCTCTGTAACCGACCTTATGTAACCCTAGATCTCTCCGGTGTCTATATAAACCGGAGGGCTAGGTCTGTAGAGGCCAATCCTCATAACCATAGTCATACAGGCTAGACTTCTAGGGTTTTAGAATTACGATCTCAAGGTAGATCAACTCTTGTAATACTCATATTCATCAAGATCGATCAAGCAGGAAGTAGGGTATTACCTCCATAGAGAGGGCCCGAACATGGGTAAACATTGTGTCCCCTGTCTCCTGTTACCATCGACCTTAGACGCACAGTTCGGGACCCCCCTACCCGAGATCCGCTAGTTTTGACACCGACAATCACCTAGATAGATCTTGCGTGTTCGTAGGAAAATCTTTGAAATTAGTGCGTTCCCCAACACTAGAGAGGCTACCATGGCGAAAAGGTGAGAGTGCGTATAATCCATGGACTCAACATTAGTCATAAAGAACTCGCATACTTATTGCAAAAATCTACTAGTCATCGAAACAAAGTACTACGTGCATGCTCATAGGGGGATACATTGGTAGGAAAAGACCATCGCTCGTCCCCGACCGCCACTCATAAGGAAGACAATCAATAAATAAATCATGCTCCGACTTCATCACATAACGGTTCACCATATGTGCATGCTACGGGACTCACAAATTTTAACACAAGTATTTCTCAAATTCACAACTACTCACTAGCATGAATCTGATATCACCATCTTCATATCTCAAAACAATCATAAGGAATCAAACTTCTCATAGTATTCAATGCGCTTTATATGAAAGTTTTTATTATATCCCTCTTGGATGCCTATCATATTAGGACTAATTTTATAACCCAAGCAAATTACCATGCTGTTCTAAAGACTCTCAAAATAATATAACTGAAGTACGAGAGTTCATCAATTTCTATAAAATAAAACCACCGCCGTGCTCTAAAAAGATATAAGTGAAGCACTAGAGCAATTTTTCCTAGCTCAAAAGATATAAGTGAAGCACATAGAGCATTCTAATAAATCAGGATTCATGCGTCTCTCTCCAAAAGGTGTGTACAGCAAGGATGATTGTGGCAAGTTAAAAAGCAAAGACTCAAATCATACAAGACGCTCCAATCAAAACACATATCATGTGGTGAATAAAAATATAGCCTCAAGTAAAGTTACCGATAGACGAAGACGAAAGAGGGGATGCCTCCCCGAGGCATCCCCAAGCTTAGGCTCTTTGGCCTCCTTGAATATTACCTTGGGGTGCCTTGGGCGTCCCCAAGCTTAGGTTCTTGCCACTCCTTATTCCATAGTTCATCAAATCGTTACCCAAAACTTGAAAACTTCACAACACAAAACTCCAACAGAAAATCTCGTAAGCTCCGTTAGTATAAGAAAATAAATCACCACTTTTGGTACTGTTGTGGACTCACTCTTTATTTATATTTGTGTAATATCTACTGTATTCCAACTTTTACATGGTTCATACCCCGCGATACTAGCCATAGATTCATCAAAATAAGCAAACAACACGCGAAAAACAGAATCTGTCAAAAACAAAACAGTCTGTAGCAATCTGGATATTTAGAATATTTCTGCAACTCCAAACATCCTTAGAAATTAGCAAGTCCTACAAAATTTGTTTATTAATCTTCTGCAAAAAGAATAAACTAAAAATCACGTTTATGCGATTTATGAAAATTATTTTCGTGCGCGCAAAAGTTTTTATTTTTCAGCAAGATCAAATCAACTATCACCGTAGGCTATCCCAAAGGTCTTACTTGGCACAAACACTAATTAAAACGCAAAACCACATCTAACCAGAGGCTAGATGAAAAATTTATTGCTAAACATAACCTAAAAAGCAAAAACAAAAATAAAATTGGGTTGCCTCCCAACAAGCGCTATTATTTAACGCCCTTAGCTAGGCATAAAACACGAATAGATCTGAGTATTATCATCTTTGGCATGTAATTCCTCAATCTCACACCTATAACTGTTAGTTTTTTTTAATTTGTTAATGATCAAACTCTTAGTCAAGAAATCAAGAAATTCACTTGTAGCAATTGGTTCCTTAATAATATTGAAAAAATTGGGGTGAACACTTATTGATTTGAGATCTTCATTTTCCTTACTAGAAGATTCACCCTTATTCTTAGGAACATAAATAAACTTGGCAATTTTCGTAGGAGGAAGATTTGGAGTAGTTTTAATGGAGGAAAAAGCGGAACCCAAATTGGCAATAATATCTTCTAGTTTGTCAATTCTAGTAGAATCTTGATCTATCTTTTCATTAACTAAGGGTTCCTTTTCCCTAAGATTCTTTAGAGTAACTCCTACCTTAGATCCATATTGAATAATCTGATTATGAATCTTTTTATCCAAATTTTCAATCGACTCTACGGTAGCAATTTTATTTTCAATAATATCCAATCTCCGCATTACATGTTCCAAGGTTAAAACAGTTCCATTAACCAAAAGAGGTGGTGGGCCTAGCAAATCTATCATGGCATTGTAAGAATCGAAAGTATGGCTCCCTAAGAAATTCCCCCCAGTAATGGTATCTAGAACATATCTATTCCAAGGAGTAACGCCTACATAAAAATTGCGGAGAAGAACGGAAGTAGATTGTTTCCGAGTAGATCTATTTTGAGCATTACAAATTCTATACCAAGCATCTTTTAAATTCTCTCCCTCCTTTTGTTTAAAGTTGAGAACCTCATTATCGGGAGTGCTAACAAGGATGGGAGGACTAGCCATCGGAGAGAGAGAAAGGCAGACAAAGAAGACAAACGAAAGAAGAGCGAAGAAAAGGCAAATCTTTTCGATAATCATTTTAGAAGTGGGGGAGAGGAAAATGAGAGGCGAATGGCGAATAATGTAATGCGAGGGATGAGAGTTTATGATGGGTACTTGGTGTGTCTTGGCTTGGCGTAGATCTCCCCGGCAACGGCGCCAGAAAACCTTCTTGCTACCTCTTGAGCTTGCGTTGGTTTTTCCCTTGAAGAGGAAAGGGTGATGCAGCAAAGTAGAGTAAGTATTTCCCTTAGCTTTTGAGAACCAAGGTATCAATCCAGTAGGAGATAATGCGACAAGCCACCGAATACCTGCACAAACAAACACCAACTTGCACCCAACGTGATAAAGGGGTTGTCAATCCCTTCACGGTTATTTGCAAAGTGAGATCTGATATAGATGGATAAACGGCAAAGTAATAATTTTGGTATTTTTGGTTTATGGAACGGAAAGTAAAAGATTGCAAAGAAAGTAAATAGGAAACAAAGATTGTAGATCGGAAACTTGTATGATGGAAAATAGAAGATTATATTATGGAAAATAGACTCGGGGGCCATAGGTTTCACTAGAGGCTTCTCTCAAGATAGAAATAATTACGGTGGGTGAACAAATTACTACCGAGCAATTGATAGAAAAGTGCAAAGTTATGATGATATCTAAGGCAATGATCATGAATATAGGCATCATGTCCGTATCAAGTAGACCGAAACGATTCTGCATCTACTAATATTACTCCACACATCGACCGCTATCCAGCATGCATCTAGAGTGTTAAGTTCATAAGAACAGAGTAATGCATTATGCAAGATGACATGATGTAGAGGAATTAACTCAAACAATATGATGAAAACCCCATCTTTTTATCCTCGATGGCAACAATACAATGCGTGCCTTGCTGCCCCTACTGTCACTGGGAAAGGACACCGCAAGATTGAACCCAAAGCTAAGCACTTCTCCCATTGCAAGAAAAACCAATCTAGTTGGACAAACCAAATCGATAGTTCGAAGAGACTTGCAAAGATATCAAATCATGCATATAAGAATTCATAGAAGATTCAAATAATATTCATAGATAAGCTGATCATAAATCCACAATTCATCAGATCTCGGCAAACACACCACAAAAGAGTATTACATCAAATAGATCTCCAAGAACATCGAGAAGAACTTTGTATTGAGAATCAAAGAGAGAGAAGAAGCCATCTAGCTACTAGGTATGGACCCGTAGGTCTGTGGTAAACTACTCATGCTTCATCGGAGAGGCAATGGTGTTGATGTAGAAGCCCTCCATGATCGAATCCCCCTCCGGCAGGATGCCGGAAAAGGCCCCTAGACGGGATCTCACGGGTACAGAAGGTTGCGGCGGTGGAAAAGTGGTTTCGTGGCTCCCCTGGATGTTTTTGGGGTATAAGAGTATATATAGGAGGAAGATCTAGGTCAGGGGGTCACCGAGGGGCTCACAAGGTCGGGGGCACGCCCTACCCCCTAGCCGTGCCCTCCACCCTTGTGGCCACCTCGTGGCTCTTCTGACTTGCATTCCAAGTCTCCTGGGTGTCTTCAGGTCCAAGAAAAATCATCGCAAAAGTTTTATTCCGTTTGGACTCCGTTTGGTATTCCTTTTCTGCGAAACTCTAAAACAAGGAAAAAACAGAAACTGGCACTGGGCTCTAGGTTAATAGGTTAGTCCCAAAAATCATATAAAATAGCATATTAATGCATATAAAACATCCAAAACAGATAATATAATAGCATGGAACAATCAAAAATTATAGATACGTTGGCACGGTAAATAGATCCTCCGTTATTATGTGATGTACAAGCATCAGGCCACTTGTCAACTTCGCTATTCGTGAGTTTGGCCCACGACTAACCTGGGACCAGCCATACCAGTGGCGAGTAGGCCGAGTTGTCTGCCTTTTCTATTTGAGCATATTATGAATGTGCATGTTTGCCACTTGGTATAACTCCATCTATAAGTAGCTTCCCAATAGTGCTTCTTTTGATATAGTTCGCCAACTTCTTCGGAAATGAAAAACTAGCGGTCATGGTTTCTATCGTGTAGTGGGATGCTGCACATTTTGTTTGGTGATGTGTGCGTACACATACCAGATACGAAGTATTCCCCTCATTTTGCTTTAACACATGTGATTTCCTTTTTTTCTGGGCCCAATCACTGTTTGGCAGCAAGAATTTATTGCACTCGACATATTTTATTCTTTTAGCCCAAGATCACCCACCCATACTTTATTTGATTCCACACTCCGCAACACTTTACACTTTTGAACCAACGATCCGTTTTTCAATCCGTTTGCAGATTTGGGTTCATTCATGATAATTAAATCTTTTAAACATAATTTCGTACATGGTTTGAACAAATTCAAATTTGAATGTTGATTCAATAATGAAACTTATAGGACCCCGATAAATCCCGAACGTTCGGATTTTAAGCATGTCATCCCGAATGTTTTTCATGGCAACTTTAGTTGATGCACAGTGGCAAGTTTAGTTGTTAAGACATGGCAACTTTGTCCCAGTTTATTTTTTTTGTCAGAAAATTGCCATGTTTGCCAACCTCGCGTGAACTAAAATTGCCATAAAAATGTTCGGTTGCCATGCTTAAAAACCGAAAGTTCGGGATTTATCATTTCCGAACTTATATGATACTCCCTCCATCCACATATATAGGGGCTAATACGTCTTTCGAGGTAGCCTTGGACCAATGATAAAATTATTAATACATGAGATGTATGATATAAAATTATATCATCACAAACTCCTTTCACATACGAATTCGAGGGTATGCTTTGTGTGACATGCATGTCATATAATATTATGCTAACCCAGAGTAATGGAGCGTCCTATATATGTGGATGGAGGGAGTATACCTTATGGTACATTAATGAAACCGGAGTGAACCAATAATGAAAACATGCAAAAAAACATAATGGAAGTTATATCAAATCAGAGATGAAACATTAATGATGTATAGAATGGAACAATGACAAAAAACATGCAAAATAGAAAGCCTGAATGAATGATGAAAACATGTAAAATAGTCGTGCCACAGAAACGAAATCGTATAGGAAAATATGAAAATAACACCTTTAGAACACAGTCAAATCATACAAGATAATTTAACAAAATGACATGAAACATATTTCAACACTCCAAAAATAGAAACGAAATCTGAATGAATTAGTACCAATTTCCGGAATGAAAAAGCAATGAAAACATGCAACGGAAAAATAATTTGAATTTTAAAAAATTCAACCGTGTCCAAATTGATCTTTTTTTTGAAGATTTAAATATCGTGAGTATTAATATCCAAACGGTTTGTCAATCGGATATTTTGTTCAGATAGAATTGTATGTAATCAGACTGAAAATCATGGGTGGGTGGGATTACCTTTTTTAAACATACCCGCTAGTCACTCTGTCGTGAGGCCTCCTCGCTAGCTGTCCCACACGTCACAAAGATGGGTAAAAAAGTTAGCTGGATTGAAGAAGACAAAAGATAGTGTCATGTATATGTGTCAGGTAACGTATGATATATTGCCATAATAGAGCAATACATGCACACATCCCCAACCAAAATGTAAGGTATTCCACTACCGGATAGTAACCGGTGCCGTCAGAAAAAACTTTGTCCAACTTCTTGGCTTCAGATTCAAAGTCTTGCTGGCTTCGATGAAGTGGAGTTCCGGTCTGGACATCGAGCATGGCCCATGGCACGTTGTCGATGTGTGCAAGAGAAAGATGCCGTTGGCTTCTGCAATACTACTTTCTATTTTCTTTTCGAGTTGCCTTAGACTATCCATAATGAATGTAATATAGGTGATAACGTCATTTGTCCGTGGATGACCCCAGGTATGCCCAAGACGGTGAACGACGCTTCAAAACATCGGGGCAGCCAGCGCCCCTTGGTCCGGTTGCCCGGCTGCTCCGGCCGGGACGCGGAGTCAATCACGGCGTCACATCCAACCTGACACGAACAAGACGGTCATACTGCGGCCATATTATGACCACTTTTGCTGATAAAGCATACACTGTTTACTCATCATATGCAACGTCATGTATAATGCTACTTGTCCCTAGACACTAATATATAAAGTGACCCAAAGAGGCACTCTCTCAGAAAAAAAAGTTTACAGTATACTTGGCCAATGGGACAAGCACTCACGGGCATACATGCCCAAGCACTCACGGCCACAAGGCACCATGCCACACACGACTCACTTGGCCACAAGCCACAAAGGCTCCAACGCCACACACTCACGTACAAGTAGATGAGCACGTAGCTCCTCCAGCAGCACTCTGTACTGTCATATACACTACATATATCATCAGACATGTAAGAGTAGGGGTGTTACCTCCCTGCGAGGACCCCGAATCTAAGTAAACCACCGCGTGTTGTTTTCCCAATCCCATCTTCAGATCTCCACTGCAGCCTTGCCCTCACCTCAAGCCACCCCGTGGCATCCGTCGTGACGCGACCCATCCCGCGAGAACACCACGACACATATCTGAGTAAAATAGATGATGTGACAAATAATTAATGAAGAAAGAGAGGCATGTAGTAACATAGCTAGTTACTCATAGTATGAGTAACATCGCAAATACCAAGGCAAAATAAGTCTACAAGCTAATAAATGAAGTATTGCATGACACCACACATATGTTACTCCCCACTATAAAAATAATAACATAGACTAGTAACATGCTTAACATATGTATGTTACTACCAGTCTAAGTTACTGCCCATTGCGGCTGAAATATGCATGAGAGCATGGTTAATAGTATAGCCAACATCCGGCTATATGAAGTTGCCACATCATCTAGAGCCAACCTAATAGCCTGCTAGTACAGCAGTTAGTCATAGTAGTATACTATACCATTAATATGTGGCCCCATTTTTTGTCTTTGAAGTTCGTGCTAGAGCCAGCTATAAGTTTACAGCCCGCTTTTATTCTCTCTCCTTTAACTAAACACAAATATTATAGTTAAATTCTTATAGCCTGTTTACGTCACATTATTGTACTTGCTGTAAGAAGGCGATGCTCTAACTCGCGGGCGGCCCACTGCAGGGTTTTGATTAGAGTGCCTCCCCCACTCCTCACCTGAAATCACGGGGTGGAGAGATTAGATGTGCACTAGCAATTGGATGGGCCGGCATGCATGCATGTGTTGACTAGCCGTTTCGCTGCGCGTACGACTGCATCCACTTGACGGGCCCCAACGAAAAAGGTTGGTCGGCTGAGTACTTCGCGTTGGACGAATCGCTCGCTACAATGCGCCCGCGTGGAAAAGTCTTTTTTGGCATGAGAATATCACTAGAATCAGTATGATGAAGTCATTAGTGACATAAGCATGCAGACACGTCAAACTTTTTGTATACCCCCATGTGTTCTCGATGGGAACCCAGGGAGGAAGGAACTAAAATAAAGATTTGCACAGGTAAATGTAACATCTATGGTCTTGGCACAGACAACTTTTTATGTCGGGCATCTGAACCCTACATGTAGGATTTTGTTTTTGATGGAATTCCCAATGGATCGATGGAAAACCAAGATAGTTAAGGCTAATTTTGCACACATTTGCATTACAAATATTTATTCATTCATGGTTTCAGGTGTGCCAAAAATGTGGAAACGCCCAAAATCTACAAACTGCAGTACTCTATATGAGCAAGTATTTCATCCAAAAGCTTCCTAACATGTGCCGTTTTCCGGCCACACAAAAATAGGTGTTTACGTCTGTAGATAAGCTGATGGTTTGTCTACATATATCGTCCAAGCTTACCGAATGATGCATATAATTAATTAAATTTCCATTGGATGACGATCTTTGAAGAAAATGACAGTGGCACTTTTTAAGTCACAATAACAGTGAACATTGCTGTATATGCTATGCGGTATGAAAATGAATTGTCGCGATGGATGTTTTTTCCACATCAGTTATGTTTGCTTGGGGAACATTGTCATGATAGAGAGTGATTTTTTCCTTCGATGAGAGAAACAGACAGTGACTGATTTAATTTGTACTAAAAAAGATCATTATGGTACATCCGAACCATTGCAGATTGAGTGGATTTGTCAACGTTGTAGCATACCCATCACAAAAGGGGTTCAAACCCTCATGCCAAGATACAAAAATCTTGAACGTCACTCCAAAGTCCAAACGCTTCGCTTCTGGAAGACGGAGATCACCAAGCCTGAAGCCACTTCTCCCGCCCCCCTTCCTCGTTGGTTCCATCAGACAAACGAGAGCCCAAACTTTTACGTATGACTTTATAAATAGTCCTCTACACGGCTCTTGTCTTAATCGCACCGAAACTTTGCGTCTGATCTGCATTTGTACTCGATCTCCTCCTCCACGTCGGCCGCAGTACTCTCCGTCGGTCACGGGACGCGGCTAGCTCACCAGCCATGGCTGTCCACGACGAGCCGCTGCACATCCTCTTCTTCCCGTTCCTGGCCTCCGGCCACCTCATTCCGATCGCCGACATGGCCGCACTCTTCGCCGGCCGCGGCGTCAGGTGTACCATCCTCACCACGCCCGTCAACGCCGCCATCATCCGCTCCGCCGTCGACCGCGCCAACGACGCCTTCGCCGGCGCCGGTTCCCCGGCCATCGACATCGCCGTCGTGCCTTTCCCCGACGTCGGGCTCCCGCCGGGCGTCGAGAACGGCACGGCCCTCAAGTCCCAGGACGACCGCGACAAGTTCTACCACGCGGTCAGGCTTCTCCGGGAGCCCTTCGACCGGTTCCTGGCCAACCACCGCACCGACGCCGTCGTTTCCGACAGCTTCTTCCAGTGGTCCGTCGACGCCGCCGCGGAGCGCGGCGTCCCGCGGATCGCGTTCCTCGGCAGCAGCATGTTCGCGCGCGCCTGCAGCGATAGCATGCTGCGGCACAACCCGCTGGAGAACGCCCCCGACGACCCCGACGCCCTCGTTTTGCTGCCGGAGCTGCCGCACCGCGTCGAGCTGAGGCGGAGCCAGATGATGGACCCGCCGAAGATGCCGTGGCACTGGGAGTTCTTTAATAGCATGAACGCCGCCGACCAGAGGAGCTTCGGCGAGGTGTTCAACAGCTTCCACGACCTCGAGCCGGACTATGTCGAGCACTTCCAAAAGACGCTCGGCCGGCGCGTGTGGCTCGTCGGGCCGGTGGCGCTCGCCAGCAAGGACATGGCTGTGAGAGGCACCGACGTGCCCTCGCCGGACGCGGGCAGCTGTCTCCGGTGGCTGGACGCCAAGCCGTCCGGCTCGGTGGTGTACGTCTCCTTCGGCACACTGACCAAGTTCGCACCCGCGGAGATGCACCAGCTCGCCCGCGCCCTCGACCTCTCCGGCGTTAACTTCGTGTGGGTGATCGGCGCCGCCGCAGGCCAAGACTCTTCGGAGTGGATGCCCGAAGGCTTCGCCGACCTGATCGCGAGCGGCGACCGCGGCTTCATGGTCCGTGGCTGGGCGCCTCAGATGCTGGTCCTAAGCCACCCCGCCCTCGGCGGGTTCGTGACACACTGCGGCTGGAACTCGGTGCTGGAGGCCGTGACCGCCGGCGTGCCGATGGTGACGTGGCCGCGGTACGCGGACCAGTTCAACAACGAGAAGCTCGTGGTGGAGCTGCTCAAGGTGGGCGTCAGCATTGGCGCCAAGGACTACGCGTCAGGCATCCAGGCCCACGAGGTGATCGCCGGCGAGGTGATCGCCGAGTCCATTCAGAGGTTGATGGAGGGCGACGCCATCCAGAAGAAGGCCAAGGACCTCGGTCTAAAGGCAAGGAGCGCGGTGGAGAAGGGAGGATCCTCGTACGATGACGTTGGCCGGCTGATGGACGTGCTGACGGCCCGCCGGAGCTCCGTCAAGATTGGAGAAGACATCCAGGCCAGCTGATTGGTATTGGTCCGACGCAGTGGCGGAGCTTGGCTGACATAACAAGGGGTAAATAGGCAAATTATAAAAGTATGGAGGTGCCAAATGAGAATAGTTTCTTCCATCTATACACAGCTGTGTTTCGGGCAGCTTTGGCGTTCCTTTTGGCTGATTAAGATCATGGTTAATATTATAGCCAACATTCGGCTTCGTCTCTGCTACGCCGACATGTTCTCCGGTGTCGATGGGAAGCCGGTGGAGTCATGCACAGGAGTTCTCGGGCCGGCATTGGTCACCCGTGCGGTGGCCGCGGCGGCTGGCGAGAGATTTGGTGGCCCGGCACTCGGGTGGTGGTTTGTGTTGGCAGATCTGGTGATTCTCCCTCGACTTCATCGATCGGAGGTGCCGGAGCTGGAGCCGAGGATTTGCACGGGACGTTCCTTGGTCGACGTGCCACAGCGGTTACGCCTCACCGTTCACGATGGAGCTCATCTTCGACTCAGAAAGCCGTCTCTGGCGATGGTGTGCCCTTGGTTTAGGGCTTGGTGGTTTCCGGTTTCTTCCGTTGCTGTTCGGCTCGACGGCGGCAGCGGCTGGTCTTGGCTCTTTCTGCGTTAAGGCCCCCCGGGACCGGATTGTACTTTCTCTTTCTTTGGGGGTCTTTTTGCATTTATGTTGGCACACCTGCGGTCTCGCGGCGATGTTGCGTATGTGCTATGTTTGTAACCTCTGCTGGTTAAGAAATATGCAGCTATCCTAAAAACCCCGGCTATATGGAGTTGTCATGTCACATATAGTCAATCTAATAGCCAACATGTATAGTAGCTAGTTGCTAAGTAGCACTATTTTGTTAATGCATGGTCCACCGTACACTCTCACAATGTTTCTTGGAACCCGTGTTGCAGCTGGCTGTTAATCTATAGCCCGCTTCCCTTCTCTATTCTCTTCTCTCTCATCCAACTCAACACATATATAATTGTTTAAACCTTATAGCCCGCTGATTTTACCTTATTATACTTGCTCTAATGGTCCCTAGATCCAATGGCGATCTTTGCTACGACAGCCATGACCCACGGTGTCTTTTTTTTCCTTGGAAAACAAGTTGCCTTTATTATTGGACGCTGATAATGTTGGGAACGTAACATGCAATTTCAAAAAAATTCATACGCTCATGAGAGATCTATCTAGGAGATGCATATCAATGAGAGGGGGAGAGTGTGTCCACGTACCCTCGTAGACCGAAAGTGGAATCGTTAGATTAACGCGGTTGATGTAGTCGAACGTCTTCGCGATTCAACCGATCAAGTACCGAACGTACGGCACCTCCGAGTTGAGCACACGTTCAGCTCGATGACGTCCCTCGAACTCTTGATCCAGCAAAGTGTCGAGGGAGAGTTTCGTCAGCACGACGGTGTGGTGACGGTGATGGTGAAGTGATCCGCGCAGGGCTTCGCCTAAGCACTACGTGAATATGACCGGAGGCGTAAACTGTGGAGGGGGGCGCCGCACACGGCTAACAATTGTTGGTGTGTGTTCTAGGTGCCCCTCCCCATGTATATATAGGTGGGAGGGGGAGGGGAGCAGCCTTGGGGCACCCCAAGTAGGAGGAATCCTACTTGGGGCCTCCTCCAATTCGGCCTCCCCCTTTCCTTATCTCCGGAGGGGGGAAGGAAAGAGGGGAGAGGGGAAAGGAAGGGGGAATCCTATTCCCTCTATTTCCTTTCCTCCTCCCCTTTTCCTTTCTCCACTTAGATCTGCCCATATGGGGGCACACTAGCCCACTAGGGGCTGGTTTCTCCCACCCTTGGCCCAATAAGGCCCATATCTTTGCTGGGGGGTGCCCGGAACCCCTTCCGGTGACCCGATACGTACCCGGTACCCCCGGAACACTTCCGGTGTCCGAATACTATCGTCCTATATATGAATCTTTACCTCTCGACCATTTTGAGACCCCTCGTCATGTCTGTGATCTCATCCGGGACTCCGAACAACATTCGGTCACCAAATCACATAACACATATAATACAAAATTGTCATCGAACGTTAAGCGTGCGGACCCTACGGGTTCGAGAACTATGTAGACATGACCGAGACACCTCTCCGGTCAATAACCAACAACGGAACCTAGATGCTCATATTGGTTCCCACATATTCTATGAAGATCTTTATCGGTCGTACCGTAATGACAACATACGTTATTCTCCTTGTCATCGGTATGTTACTTGCCCAAGATTCGATCGTCGGTATCTTCATACCTAGTTCAATCTCGTTACCGGCAAGTCTCTTTACTCGTTCCATAATGCATCATCCCGCAACTAACTCATTAGTCACATTGATTGCAAGGCTTATTATGATGTGCATTACCGAGAGGGCCCAGGGATACCTCTCCGATACTCAGAGTAACAAATCCTAATCTTGATCTATGTCGACCCAACAAACACCTTCGGAGATACCTATAGAGCATCTTTATAATCACCCAGTTACGTTGTGACGTTTGATAGAACACAAGGCATTCCTCGGTATCCGGGGGTTGCATAATCTCATAGTCAAAGGAATATGTATATGACATGAAGAAAGCTATAGCAATAAAACTGAACGATCATTATGCTAAGCTAACGGATGGGTCTTGTCCATCACATCATTCTCCTAATGATGTGATCCCGTTCATCAAATGACAACACATGTCTATGGTTAGGAAACTTAACCATCTTTGATTAACGAGCTAGTCTAGTAGAGGCTTACTAGGGATACGGTGTTTTGTCTATGTATCCACACATGTATCAAGTTTCTGGTTAATACAGTTCTAGCATGAATAATAAACATTTATCATGATATAAGGAAATATAAAATAACAACTTTATTATTTCCTCTACGGCATATTTCCTTCAGATAAGTACCACACGTTCGGTCTAGGCACCTCTTAGACCAAATGATTGTTCAGTACGAGGGGATCGATCCCCCGAACGGGTTTGTTCGGTAGGGGGAATCCACAGCCCGAATGCCTCCCTCACGCCAGGTCTTTTCCGTGTAAAAAAAAAGAACAAAAAGCCTGCTAATAACGAATTAAATGAAAAAGCCCAGATTTTGGTTTTTTTTCCTATGTCAGAAAAGCCCAGATTTTGGTTTTTTTGTGACAAATAAAAGCCTATTTTTTGCTCAGCTGTGAAAAAATGGCATCAACTTTAATAGCATAAAAAATGAAAATTCCAAAATAAAATTGCCATTCAAGTTTGACCAAACTATTTATAATTTGCCATGATATATTTT
Organism: Triticum aestivum; assembly: GCF_018294505.1. Classification (NCBI taxonomy): domain Eukaryota; kingdom Viridiplantae; phylum Streptophyta; class Magnoliopsida; order Poales; family Poaceae; genus Triticum; species Triticum aestivum. The sequence continues at coordinate 497,086,947 of NC_057808.1, read as the reverse complement.
TTACAATGGCAAGGTTTATAAAAACATATTTGATTCCCTAATGAAAGCATGGCAAATGTGCCATGACAAAAAATCAAAATTGCCATGGCAAAATATATGTTCGGAAAATGACATGGCGATTTTCCATGTGTGTCCAACACCAAACATCGCCGTGGAAATTTTGAAAAACACAATGCATGTGTGTCCAGGATCAATTTTGCCATGGCGAACTTCAGAAACACCATGCATGTGTGTCCATGAAAGTTGCACAAACAAAAAAGACTGATCAAGTTAGCACAAAACCTATCCAAATCATGGAAAAAATGCCATGGGAGAAAAAAAAAACTAAAGTGGATCACAATTTTGCATGGCAAAAAATCATCAGTAGTTGATGTTGGGTTGTTATAAACTTTTCCAGAATTGCCATGGCAACAATATTATGTTCAAGAAATATTGTGGCAAAGAAATAGAATAAATAAAAATAAACATTACATGAACTATATTTGCCCATCTATGTGAAGAAAAAATTTCCATGACAATAAAAGGTAAAATTGCCATGGAAGTTTAATTAAAATTTTCATGTTTTTAATGAGGAATTTCCCGTGTGTGAGAAAGACACAAAAATTTGAAAATGAAGTATGAAAACAAGAAAATTGCCGTGGCAGGTTCGTATCAAAAATTGCCATGGCAGGTTCATATCAAGAATTGCCGTGTTTTGTTTGAGGAAATTGCTGTGTGTGAGAAAAACACAAAGAGTTGAAAATCACGCATGAACAAGAAATTTCCATGGCAGATTCGTATCAAAACTTGCCATGGTAGATTCATATCAACACTTGCCACGGTGAAATTCATGTAAACTAAATTTGCCATTATTTGTAAACTAAATTTTCCATGATCAATAAACTAAATTTGCCATGGTTAAGTAAGAGAAAAACATATAGATTGCCATGGGAGTGTTGCAAAAAATTCCTAAATTTTCCATGTTTAGAATACAAAAAATGTTGTGGATTTACCGTGTGAATTTAGAAAATATTTCTAAGTTTTCCATGGGTAGAAAAAAAATTGACATGTGAACATTACAGGAAAAAAATTAAAATAGCCATTTGACAAGTTTTAAATATTGTCATGTGAACATTCCCCATGTATTTCCCATGGTCTAATTACTAAATTTGTCATGGTATAATTAAATTATTTGCCATGTTTGAGAAATTGCCATAGTGCTAAATTTGTATGGCCACCTCTAAAATAGTTTACATGTGAGAACATTTATACAATTTGCCATGGATAATTTAAAAGCAAAGTGCTATGAGTTTGCCATGGGCAAATATAAGAATCAATACGATGAAGTTCCCTAAAAAAGAATCAGTATGATGAAGTCACTAGTGATGTAAGCAAGCAAAAAAGTCAAACATTTTGTGTATCCTCCATGTGTTCTCCATCGGAACCAAGGGAGGAAGGAACTAAAATAAAGATTTATGCAGATAAATGTTATACACCATCTATGGTCTTGGCATAGATAACTTTATGTTGGGCATGTGGATGCCTCAAACTACTTTTTGTTATGGGCCATCCAAAACAATAAGGTACGCATCATGGGCGCCTCCTCGCGCTACCCACATCATCACGCCCGCACTGTTTGTGGTGGCGAATGGTGAGAGAACTTTGCGCTGGCCAATAGACAAGCTGGGCGTGTCCACGTCAGACAAGGTAGAGACAAAAACGCGTTCGCTTCATCCAAAAGAAAGACCGAGGAGCCTCTACCACTCCACCCCCACACGCAATCTCTCCTCGGCCTCTTCCTCCGGGCAGCGAGGGGCGGGGGGGGGGGGGGGGGGTAGGATGGGCATCCAAATCTCCGCTGGATCCGGCAACGCCGGTGAGTAACCAACCAGTTTCCCAATCCTTCTTCCCCTCATCTCTTGATCTGTCTTCATGCCCATCTAGCGGAGGCCCGGGGAGTGGCGGCGGTGACCAGGCCTGGTGTTGACGGGATGATGAAGTGGTCGGAGGCGCTGCATCGGTGGCCAATCAGTCTGCAACGACAGCAAGACGGCGGAGATCGGGCACCAACGGTGCTAAAGGTGCGCCGCCTTCCCCATACCCCCTTCCTCGTCCTCCATCCTCGACTGCCCGTGGTCTCCTTCCTGTCCCAGCCTCGACCACGTCATCCCTGCCGGTGAGTCCGGCCTCTGCGGCAGCAGCCCCCTGGCCGCCAGTTTGTGGAACGGGAATGTCCATTCGTTCTTCCAACACTAACAGAGGTTCCCTGTTTTTTCACTCCATTGGAAAGTCTGGCCACACCATTTACTTGTCTAGGCGTGCGGAGATATTCTTCCTTCTCTTGTGTTTATATGATCGGATATTTGCAGATGCCCAAATGTTTTTACAAAACCCATGACGATGGGATGGTTTCGGCAATGAAGTTGACTTGCAACCCAGATTTATTTATTTGTCATTCCCATCTGTTGACGGGTCTTTTTGCGTAGTGGATTACTGTTGTTGTTAACCTTGCATAGTTAATTGCATTTCAAAGAACAATTCAAATGCTCAAAACGACTAGCATGGGGCTTGGCGGTACAGTCCCTGACCTTCCAGTCAGGCAAATCATTGAACACTAGATTTACATTGTCCTTGATCTTAGGATATTTTAATCATACATTCATGTCATATGGTGTTCAGAGAAACTGACAAACATATCTCTGCTGAATAAAATAAGTGAATTTGTGAATTGGAGGATATATTCTCACCTTCTTAGTGCTCACATCCTATTCCCTTTAATTTGAATGCTACTTAACCACCTTCCATTGCCAGCAAATGAAACTGTCTCTTGAGCATTAGACTATTTTAGGCCATTACATAGTGTTAAATTGATTTAAAGGCAAATTTGACCAAGGAAAACTAAACCATCTTACTATTATGTTAAATCTATAGATTTTGTAGATACGAAAAACATGATGACAAGGGCACATATTACATTTGAGTTCTCAAGGCCCACAAGAAACATGATTTGTTCTTGGTTCTAGAAAACACTAGAAGGAATTTTAGCTATGTATGAAGCACAAGAAACATGGCATTTAGATATGTGAGTAATTATCCATAAAATTTTGTGTGTGCCGAACTATCGAAGCAATCATCATTTTTCTTTAATACAAAGTACCTCCTATAATGTGCTGTTGGCCCGTGAATTTGTGGATATGAGGGTTCAACATTCTCACTGCACATTTGCCTATTTAACTCCAATTATAATTTAACTCATTGCCTTATGTTATTCCGACTGCACGATATGCAACAGCCTTCAGCTTATAGGATCTGAAATAGCTCGGTGATATTTCTTCCCACATCATCTCAGAATTCTTTTGATTTTTCTATCATTCTCACTACCAAGGGATCGATATATGAACTCACTGAAGCATGTGGGGAAATTTGTATTAGTCTTGTAGGAATGCTAAAAGATTCAGGGCTTTGTTGTATGTCTCTAGATGATGATTTGCAGTTTTGCACTGTTGCCTTCTGGAGAATGCTCAATGGGTTTTTGTTCTTTGCTAATAACACCTATGAGTGCAGGGAGGTATAAATGATGCTATTGGAAACATGAGTGAAGATGACTGGAGCTGGCATAAGTATGATACAGTCAAAGGAAGTGATTGGCTCGGTAAGTTTACATGGAGAAATAGTTTAAGAAATGCATGACAATGTTTCAACAACATAACATATTTTTTTCTTTGACCCCTTGACTTTGAAGCTCTGACATGATATTGTTATTCATCTCCAGGTGACCAAGATGCATTCAATATATGTGCAGAGAAGCACCAAAGGCTGTTATAGAGCTTGAGAACTATGGATTACCATTTTCAGAACTAAAGAAGGAAAAATTATCAACGCGCTTTTTGAGGCCAAAGCTTAGATTTTGGAGAAGGTAATTTGCCTTCCATCATCAATCTGAGGTTGCAAACAGGTAGCTGCCATATATTTTTTATCCTTCTTTCTTTGTCTAATTAATCTTTAGGTGGTCAAGCCTATCGATGCGCATGCTCTGCTGACAGAACAGGGCATGCTATGCTACACACACTTTATGGTCAAGCGATGAAGCACAATACTCAGTTTTTTGTTGAATATTTTGCACTGGACCTTATCATGGACAAAGAAGGTACATATTTGTTTATCGTGTTCTGGTACCATCCAAGGCCCAGGATATGTATCCCTCTACTAGATTTGCCTACTTTCATGTGGTATATCTTAATTTTCATGTCTCGATATATCTTAATTTGAGGTACCACTACTGTGTTGTAAATGATAGATTAGATTGACATATGTGTTGGACGTTTCTCATCTTCGCAGCTTCATCTTTGTTACCCAATACCTAAGGTCCAAACCCAATTAATTTTTTGTGTGTGCTGCAGCAACTGCTCGCATCCATCCTCTCTTTATTGATGCCCTGAAGATTTTTTATGAGGGGAATCAAAAGGCCGCAATTTCTGAAATTTCTTCCCCAAGTGAGCTGCAACTCATACAGCTAGACAATGTGGAAGTGTAACACCGTGATTCACTTACAGAGGTGATTGGCAGGCCAGACAATCGAGCACTTCAATATCACCATACCATGTTTTCCTCTCTAACCCATTCAGAATTTATTCTGAGTCCTGGCTTACATGGCATATATGTTAGTTGGAGCCCGCACAGTGAGGTAAACCATTATACTTGAACTTTTTGCAATACTTAGCTCTAACCTTTTTAGTCATACTATACCGTCTTATGTAAATCGTTGTGCCAAAAATTCAGGATGCACTCAACTGTTAGCCTCACAAGCCCGAGAAAGAATGTTTTTGAAATTATCATGTTCTTGTTAGTAATCCTCAAGCAATGTGTAATGTATATACACATGTCAATCTTTACGCAGTATGTTCTGCAAATGTGTTCTGGTCGTCCTAATTTTCTGCCAGATAAGTTAACCATTTCCCTTTCTATGTTTTACTGAGAGGCCTATAATGTTTTTGTTGTTGAAATCTGCATTCCTTATAACTTAGTAAGCATGGTTTGCAAGAGATTGTTGTGGATCGTCCATGACAATTAATAATCATACATTGAGCACGGCTACAGTATATTGGTTATGTAGTTTTGTGGATAAGGGTAGAGTTCATGCCGTTGACAGTTTCTTGCAACCATATTATCATAAGTATCATGATGTGGCTTATCTACCTTTTCATGTAATATCCTTTTAGGAACATTCTTCCAACTTCTATGCATTACAAAAAGGAGCAGTCCCATTTAGTATTTATAAATGAAAAAGGTGTCTTTTTAAGGCATGGTCGTGAAAGATGATATATCTTGGACAACAGACAATGTCACCGCTAGATAAATGAACTAATATGGAGCTCATGTGTTCTTTTCTAATTGTCTTGCAATACTTTTCTACTGAATCAGGGAGTTGCTGGACTACGAATTAGGATGCTTATTTGAAGCTTCCATATCTCAATCCAATTTCTGAAATGTATTTTTCATCTGCACCTTACACAGATCTTGAGCTTGATGGCTTTCGTCCACGACCGCCATCACCACCATGATCCAGCGGTTGTTACCAGAGGAACTAGCCGAGTTTCGAATGTTTCAAAAGTTTATTGTCAATCCTCCTTTTACTTTCAAGGGCATTTATTAGTAATTGAATTTTTTAGGCAACCTAGACTATAGAAATAATATGTTACTGGCAAAGCTAGCTAAATCATAGTCTTAAGAGCATCTCCACTCGTTGCCCCCCCCCCCCAGGAGCCATTTTTTCAGCCGGTTGGGGGTTCATGCCGGCGAAAATTTTGGCATGGGGTGAAAACGTTTCCCAGCCGTGCCCCACCCAACAGTAAAAGACAACAGAGATGAGAGGAAAAAGAGGTGAACAGTGGGCGAGCTGGAGGCATGCACGTGGGTGGGCCTGTTGCAGTGGGCTTGTTGCATGCAAGGGAGAGAGAGGGAGTGGGAGGCTGACAGTTGGCCTGCTGCGTGTAAATAATAGCGTCGGCGCCCCCGGCAGACCCCCGACTCCCTGGGTTTGGGTTGGGATCGCCAAATGTAATTTTGGCCAAATCCGACGCAAAACGAGATGGCGGGGGCGTGACTGGGGTAATTTTTCACTCCCGGCGCTAAAAAAGGCTCCGGGGGGGGCGTCCTGGGGGGCTGGGTGGAGATGCTCTAACAAGTGTCATCCCAATGATAGAAAAATAAATATTATTTGCATTAGCATTCCATAAGTTGATGCATTTTGTATTTGCATGCATCAGTTTAAGTTATGATACTCACATGCAAGCATCAGTATGTCTTTCTCCTGACTTAGCCTTGCTTTGTGAAATCTGATTTTTTACATCAAACCTGAACTTCAGTTTAAGTTATGATACTCACATGCTGTTGTCACCCAACAATGCAAATGCCCAGCGCAAAGAAAGAAATGTCTTTTTTCTTTTCACATGCAAACATTGGTATAAGCCTAGTAGGTTTGCCCTTTATGTATTTGAATTACATATACCATTAGTTGCATTTATATATTCTACTGGATAGGATTGATCGAACCTTTTGTTTGTCTCTACTGCTCCCCTGATCGATGCAGTTCCAAGGACTCGACGAACGCCTTTTCGCTGATGACATCTACCTTGCCAAGCTCGCTGTAGAGTGCAGCGTCACGTATTGCCAAGGTCTACGTCGACAACCGCTAATACTTCTTCTATGACACCCGTGAGAGGGACGTTGTCTACGTCCTACTATGATGGTGAGCCACGATGGTGCCAATGAGAAGTTGCTTGAGCGGGTAAAGGCGAGTGTCGGGGGGCTGCTAAGGGTAGTGACAGTAATAAAAGTTGTCTGTAATGCATTTGACTTGCCATCAGGTTGTATCTCCATATGTGCCACACATGCCTAATGTCCTCCATACATGTGCACAAAGTATGTTTGCTTTCCTAAAAAATATTAATCCATGATGAACTTACAAGGCTGCTGATTGGGTGGCAGCAAATCAGGCACCACCCAACTCCCTTTCAGGAGGCGTCACCGGGTGGCTCCCCAACCACTAGTCTGTATCCATATGCCACCATTGTACATGCCCTTAGGAAGCTTTTGGATGAAATACTTGCTCAGAAAAAGTACTGCGGTTTGTAGATTTTGGGCGTTTCTGCATTTTTTGGCACACTTGAAATCATAAACGTATTAAGGATTTGTAACGCAAATGTATACAAAAATAGTCTTAGCTATCTTGTTTTTTCCATCGATCCATTTGGAATTCCATCAAAAACAAAATCCTATACGCAGGGCTACTCTATCCGAACTTATGTTTTCTGACATCCGATCCTACATGGCGTATGAGGCATCACCCTGGGGCTATGCATGGTACATGCCCTAACATGTGTCGTTTTCTGACCCCACCAAAAAGAGATGTTCACGGATGGTTTGTCTACATGTATTTTCCAAGCTTACGAAATGATGCACATAATGATCTACAATTCCATTGATGATGATCTCTGAAGAAAATGACAGGGGACACCTTTTAAGCCACAATTAGAGTGAATATTGCTATATGTGTTTTGCGGTCTAAAAGTGAATTATCGCGATGGATGGTTTTTCTACATCGGTTGGGGAACATTGCCACGACAGAGAGTAGATTTTTCTTTCGTTGAGTCAAACAGACAGTGACTAATTGATTTGTAAAATTAATCATTATGATACATCTGAACCATTCAGATTGAGTGGATTTATCATCTGTCAACGTTGTAGTAGTATATTCTAACAAGATCCATCAAACAGGTGATGCCAAGGTACCAAAATCTTGAACGCCACTCCACAAGCTTCTGTTCTGGAAGATGGAGATCAGCAAGTAAGTAGGAAGCCACTTCTCCTGCTCGCCTTCCTCGGTGGTTCGATCAGACAACGAGATCCCAAACGTTTATGACCTTATAAATAAATAGTCCGCTGCACGGCTCTCTTTAATCGCACCGAGGCTTGCGTCTGACCTGCATTTGTAGTTGTACTCTGTTGTAACCGCTCTCTCACACGGATGGATGGAGGTAGAAGAAGGAGCACTTTTAGTGACCAACGCCTCGGCGTGTGTTCTTTTCTTCTCACGATACCAGCTCACTTCAAACACGTACAAACCGGCTGGCTTTGTAGCCCAGCAGCAACGCAACGCCTACGCTTCCTACGCACCCACGAACGTGCCCAGCTACATGCAGCGATCCGCTCGGTCTTCGCGCACGACGCGGCCGCCGCTGCTAACAGCCAGACTACCAAACAGCAACTAATACATGCATGCATGCCCGTCTAGCTAGCTAACTCACACCACCACGTCACGCACGCACGCACACCTACGCCACGTCGCCGCTGCGTCCCGCGCGTCCCGCCCGTCCCGCGCGCCACCGACACGCCCGACGAACCCGACGAGCCCGACGGTACATGTGTGTCCCGCCCGTCCCGCGCGCACCCGACGCGCCCGACGAGTCCGACCACACATGCCGTGGCTTATTCCAACATACTCGATCTCCTCCCCCACGGCGGCCGTAGTACTCTACTCTCCGTCGGTCGGTCACGGGACGCGGCTAGGCGGCTAGCTCGCCAGCCATGGCTGTCCAGGAGGAGGCGCTGCACATCCTCTTCTTTCCGTTCCTGGCGTCCGGCCACCTCATCCCGACCGCCGGCCGCGGCGTCAGGTGCACCATCCTCACCACGCCTGTCAACGCCGCTATCATCCGCTCTGCCGTCGACCGGGCCGACGACGCCTTCACCGGAACCGGCTGTCCGGCCATCAACATCGCCGTCGTGCCCTTCCCCGACGTCGGCCTCCCGCCGGGCGTGGAGAACGGCACGGCGCTCACGTCCCATGACGACCGCGACAATTTCTTCCACGCCGCGCAGCTGCTCCGGGAGCCCTTCGACCGGTTCCTGGCCGACCACCGCACCGACGCCGTCGTGTCCGACAGCTTCTTCCACTGGTCCGTCGACGCCGCCGCGGAGCGCGGCGTCCCACGCATCGTGTTCTGTAAAACGTAGGTCTTGGGGGAACTGGCTCAACCCTCAAAGGGGTGGCCTATCACATATATATATAATGATGACATATAAGTCCAATACCAATACGGTATGGTTTACAGAGTAGGGCTACAATACGAAGTCTAACACCCTCCCTCAATCTCAACTCACTCATGTAGTATTTAGGAGGTTGAGATTGCGCCTACAGACCTCAAACATGGGAGAAGGTAGAGGCTTGGTGAAGATGTCTGCAAGTTGATCTTTTGAAGAGATAAATCTGACTTGTAGCTTTTGTGCAACACGTTCCCTCACAAAATGATAGTCAATCTCAATGTGGTTAGTCCGTGCATGGAACACCGGGTTTGATGACAGAAACGTAGCACCGATGTTGTCACACCAAAGGACCGAAGGATGTGGCTGAGCAACTCCTAGCTCTCGAAGTAGGGACTCAATCCATATAAGTTCAGCAGTTGCATTGGCAACCGACTTGTACTCAGCTTCTGTGCTGCTGCGGGAAACAGTGGCTTGCTTGCGTGCACTCCAGGCGATCAGATTAGGACCCAAGAACACAGCATGTCCCCCCGTGGATCGCCTGTCATCTGGACACCCAGCCCAATCAGCATCAGAGAATGCAGAAAGAACTCCGGAGGAACTGGGGCGCAGGTGAAGACCAAAGGAGACAGTGAGACGCACATAACGCAGTATGCGCTTCACAGCAGACCAGTGTACATCAGTGGGAGCATGAAGATACTGGCACACCCTGTTAACCGCAAAGGAGAGATCAGGACGCGTGATCGTCAGATACTGCAGGCCACCAACAATACTCCTGTACTCAGTAGCATCCTCAGGAGAGAGAAGAGCACCATCAGCAGCAGAAAGGGTGTCAGTGGAGGACATGGGCGTAGGCGATGGCTTGCACTTGAGCATACCAGCACGGCGCAAGAGATCAAGAGAGTACTTCTTCTGGGTGAGAGCCAAACTGCCACGAGACTGATGAGCGACCTCAATACCCAGGAAGAAATGAAGCTGTCCCAAATCCTTAACTGCAAAATCACGACCAAGTGCAGTCACAAGAGCATCAGCAGCCGTCGGAGATGAGCTCACCAGGACAATATCATCCACATACACAAGGAGGTACATGGTCACACTCGGTCGCTGAAACAAGAACAGTGAAGTATCAGCCGTCGAAGGAATGAACCCATGAGTGCGTAGAGCTGAAGCCAGGCGAGCATGCCAGGCACGGGGAGCCTGCTTCAGTCCATATATGGCCTTCGTCAGATGACAGAGATGATGAGGCTGAGTGTGATCAACAAATCCAGGTGGCTGCCGCATGTAAACCTCTTCTTCAAGCAATCCATGAAGAAAAGCGTTCTGCACATCAAGCTGGCGGAGAGACCATCCGCGAGAAACTGCCAGAGACAGAAGAAGTCGAATAGTGGTAGGCTTGACAACTGGGCTGAATGTATCCTCATAGTCCAGGCCCTGACACTGTTTAAAACCCTTAGCCACGAGGCGCGCTTTGTAGCGCTCAATGGAACCATCTGCATGTTTCTTCACCTTGAACACCCACTTCGAATCAATGATGTTGACCCGAGACGGAGGGGGAACAAGTGTCCAGGTCTTATTCTTCATAAGAGCATGATATTCTTGTTCCATAGCAGCCCTCCAGTGTGGAATACTCATAGCGGCTTGATAACTGCGTGGTTCGATGGTGGTTCGGTGGTTGTATCATCCACAGCATGAGCCAGACAAGCAGCAAGATATGTGATCGTACCATCATGGCGCTCCTTGGGACGAACAATGCCACTGCGGCTGCGAGTGTGAGGACGCCGCGGAGGAGCGAACACTGGGGCCGGCGGTACGCCCGGAGCAGGTGAGGCCGATCCAGGGGACTCCAGCACCGGTGAGACGTCTGGACCAAGTGATGGCGGGCCAGGCGACAGTGAACCAGGCGACGTAGACCCCGGCGGCGTGTGAGCCTCGTCAGACCCGGGCGAAGGAGGCAGCGGGGACGCCCGCGCGGATGGCGGTGGCGACGATGGAGTGGAGTCCGGACGAGGAGGCGGCGACGGAGGCTGCTCAGAGGAGGCCGTCGCAGGCTCCAACCCGGTCGCAGTAGTCAGCATGGGCTCCGGCCCAGGTGTGGTTGGAGACGGGCTGCCCGGCGCGGGGTCGAGGGCAGGAAGCGGTGCATGCACATGCACCGGCCGATCGACGTGCGCCACGGGCGACGTACCGGGTCCGTCAGGGAGGAGTTCCAGGCGAGCTCCACGTCCAATTCCTGCACCATGATTAGGTAACAACACAGGCGAATATGCAACATCTTCAAATTGGCCAGGCATAAGAGGAGATGAATGCATATATGGTAATGTGGTGGATGACTGAGGCATGGCAGAAAAGGGGAAGACGTTCTCATCAAAAACGACATCCCGAGATATGTAGACTCGATTGGTTGGGACATGGAGACACTTGTAGCCTTTATGGAGAGAACTATACCCTATGAACACACACTTTTTGGAGCGAAACTCAAGTTTGTGATCATTATAAGGACGAAGATGAGGCCAGCAGGCACACCCGAACATCTTAAAAAAGGTATAGTCAGGAGTTTCACCTAAGAGAAGCTCAATAGGAGTTTTCATATTAAGAACACGCGTAGGTAATCTGTTAATGAGAAAACACGCGGTAGCAAAGGCATCACTCCAAAAATGAAAGGGTACAGGAGCATGTGCAAGAAGTGTGAGGCCGGTCTCAACTATATGGCGATGTTTGCGCTCAACAGCGCCATTCTGCTGATGTGTATGCGGGCATGATAAACGATGAGAGATCCCAAGCTTATTAAAGAAAGTGTTGAGGTTGCGATATTCGCCCCCCCCCATTTTGACTGAACATGGCTAATTTTATGCTTGAGTAGACGTTCAACATGCAATTGAAACTGTATGAATATATCAAACACATCAGATTTGCGCTTAAGAAGATAAAGCCAAGTGAAGCGACTATAGGCATCAACAAAACTGACATAATAGTTGTGACCACTAACAGATGTTTGTGCCGGACCCCACACATCAGAAAACACAATTTCAAGAGGGTTCTTTACTTCTCTAGTAGATGAAACAAAAGGTAGCTGATGACTCTTGCCTTGCTGACAGGCATCACACACGGACATCTCTTTATTGCTAGACACTAATGGCAGCTCATGACGGTGGATTATGTGGCGAACGATGGGTGTGGCGGGGTGACCAAAGCGAGAGTGCCACTGGGAAGGCGACACACGAACACCGCTGAAGACGCACGGGGCGGATGGATCCTCCAAACGGTACAAGCCTTGGCTCAACCGGCCACTAAGCAGAACGTCCCGGGTTGCTCGATCCTTAACAAAAAGATTAAAAGGGTGAAATTCACATAGGACATGATTATCAAGGGTGAGCTTAGGGATAGATAAAAGATTACGAGTTACCGAGGGTACCCGTAAAACATTACGAAGATGGAGCTGCCTAGAGGGATGACTAGTTAAAAGAGATGCTTGACCAATGTGAGAGATGGGCATACCTACGCCATTGACGGTGTGAACCTGATCGTGCCCGTAGTAGGGCTGGTAGGTGGAGAGTTTGTTGAGCTCGTTCGTCATGTGATCCGTGGCGCCAGTGTCCATGTACCAGACTGGATCAACAGGGTAAGATGGTGTGTATCCTTGCTCAATGCGCTGGTCCTTGCCCTTGGCGGCGATGTGGGTAGCCGGGGCGGCCGCGATGTGGGCGGCCGGGGCGGTGACAGGGGGACCAAAGTCTGCCATGTCAAACTGGCGCTCATTGCCCTTGCCGTCATTACCGATGCCGAGAAAGCTCCTCTGAAAGTGGCGGTGACACTTGGAGGTGACATGGCGTTCACGACCACACAACTGGCACACCACCCTAGTGTTAGGGCCCCCACCTAGGGATGATGCAGGGGGCGGGGGGATCTTGCCAGACGACGGGGCAGGAGGGCGCTGGCCGCGAGAAGCCCAGAAGGCCGCCGGCTGGGCGGTTGGTGGAGGCGCGACGAGCCTCGACACGTTGCTCGGTGAAGAGGAGACGTGAGTAGAGCTCGTGAGGAGGCATCGATGGCTTGGCGTTGTGAACGGCCTCAGCGAGATTGTCATACTCGGCGTCGAGACCTTTGATGACGAAGCCGGCGAACTCCTCATCGCTAAGCGGCCGACCAATGGAGGTGAGCGTGTCCGCCAGCACCTTCATCTTGTTGAAGTAGGTCATGGCGGAGGAGTCCAGCTTCTTGATGTCGGCGAGCTTGCTGCGAAGGGCCATCGAGCGGCAAGTGGAGACCTGGGAAAAGGCGTGCTCAAGAGTTGTCCAGGCATCCATGGAGGTGGCGGCGAAGAGACACAGGCCAGCAACTCCGTCGCCTAGGGATCCCTGGATGGCGAAGAGTATCGCCTGGTCCTGCTGCACCCACATACGGTGTTCGGGTTGATGGCCGGGCCGTGGACGGTAGGGATGACCTGCGGAGGACACGGTAGCGAACCATCAACAAACCCTAGAAGAGACCGGCTAAGTAGCAGCGGTAGGACCTTGGCGCGCCAGAACAAGTAGTTGTCCGGCGTGAGTTTGATGGCGATCAGGTTGTCGAAGTGGAACGGCCTGGCGGGCGTGACGACGCCAACATCAGGGGCGGCGATTGGCAGAGCCGCAGTGGGGACCATAGTTTCGACCGATGCCGCGGGTGGCCGCGCTGGAACGATTAGGAGCACGGTCGCGGGCGGTGCCATGAGCGAGGCTGCGGGTGGCTCCGCGGGCAGCGTCTCCCCCGAGGTCGCCGAGATGACGGCAAGTGTTGAGGATGATCCAGCGGGGGCCATCGCGGGCGGCGGCGGCGCGACTGGTGCGGAGGCCGTCGCAGGCGGTGACGGTGGAATCGACGCTGAAAATATGGAGCCGACGGCGGTGGTGCCGAAGAACTCATGCACTGACGGATCCAGAGGGCGAGGGGGGGTTGAGGAGGGCGGCAAGCGACGCAGGGATAGACCCGGAGCTCGCGGCGCCCGAAGCGGAAGCGGTCATGGTGCCGGTGGCGGCGGCCCTAGGATTTAGGGTTTTAGGTGCGGCGGCGGCGGGTGGGGTGGAGGTGGAGGACCTAGGTTAGACTCGATACCATGTAAAACGTAGGTTTTGAGGGAACTGGCTCAACACTCAAAGGGATGGCCTATCACATATATATAATAATGACATACAAGTCCAATACCAATACGGTATGGTTTACACAGTAGGGCTAGGGCTACAATACGAAGTCTAACACGTTCCTCGGCAGCAGCATGTTCGCGCGCGCCTGCAGCGATAGCATGCTGCGGCACAACCCGCTGGAGAACGCCCCCGACGATCCCGACGCCCTCGTTTTGCTGCCGGGGCTGCCGCACCGCGTCGAGCTAAGGCGGAGCCAGATGATGGACCCGGCGAAGATGCCGTGGCACTGGGAGTTCTTTAATAGCATGAACGTCGCCGACCAGAGGAGCTTCGGCGAGGTGTTCAACAGCTTCCACGAGCTGGAGCCGGATTACGTCGAGCACTTCCACAAGACGCTCGCCCAGCGCGTGTGGCTCGTCGGGCCGGTGGCGCTCGCCAGCAAGGACATGGCTGTGAGAGGCACCGACGCGCCCTCGCCGGACGCGGACAGCTCCATCTGGTGGCTGGACGCGAAGCCAGCCGGCTCGGTGGTGTACGTCTCCTTCCGCACACTAACCAAGTTCGCACCGGCGGAGCTGCACCAGCTCGCCCGCGCCCTCGACCTCTCAGGCGTGAACTTTGTGTGGGTGATCGGCGCCGCCGCCGGCCAAGACTCTGCTGAATGGATGTCTGAAGGCTTCGCCGAGCTCATAGTGCGCGGCGACCGCGGCTTCCTGGTCCGTGGCTGGGCGCCGCAGATGCTGATCCTAAGCCACGCCGCCCTCGGCGGGTTCGTGACGCACTGCGGCTGGAACTTAGTGCTGGAGGCCGTGACCGCCGGCGTGCCGATGGTGACGTGGCCGCGGTACGCGGACCAGTTCAACAACGAGAAGCTCGTCGTGGAGCTGCTCAAGGTGGGCGGCAACATCGGGGCCAAGGACTACGCGCCGGGCATCGACGCCCACAAGGTGATCGCCGGCGAGGTGATCGCAGAGTCCATCCAGAGGTTGATGGAGAGCGACGCCATCCAGAAGAAGGCCAAGGACCTCGGTCTGAAGGCAAGGAGCACGGTGGAGAAGGGAGAATCCTCGTATGATGACGTTGGCCGGCTTATGGACGTGCTGACAGCCTGCCGGAGCTCCGTCATGATTGGAGAAGACATCCAGGCCAGCTGATTTGTATTGGTCCGACGCAGTGGCCGAGCTTGGCTGACATAACAAGGGGTAAACAAGCAAATTATAAAAGTATGGAGGTGCCAAATGAGAATAGTTTCTTCCATCTATCCACAGCTGTGTTTGGTGCGGGAAATCCAATTTGGCTCTCGGGTCCAGATGCTCCCGCAATCTGGACCACACATGTGCCTCGCGATTCACGCATAGGAAAGTATTCTCTTGCGTATTTGGGTTTAGAAAATGTACCCTGACCCACGCGTGAAATCACGTGGCTCGCTAACGCCGTTTCGGTACAGACCGGGGGGTGACGGACACGTACGGTTCTGGGTTCTTCTCCCCCACTAGTCTACCTCCGCCGCCCAGCCGCACCACACGACGCTCCCCATCGCCCCCGCCGCACACGCCGCCTTGATCCCTCCTCCCCCCAGGCCCATGCCGGAGCCGCCTCCTTCCCCCATGTTGTGCCGCCGCCGCCTGGTTCCAGATCTGAAGGTTGGATTTTGCGCGGTGGACCAACGGCGCGTCCATCCCCAAGGGCCCCTGGCCATGGCAGTCGTCGTTCATGTCCACCTCCACTACCATTACCCCCCTCCTCTGCCCGTCGCCTCGCCAACCCGGCCTCTTAACCTCGCCATGGCGCTCCCCCCACCCCCGCGCTCCTGACTACCCACCTGCGCCCCCCCTCCCCGCCTACACCTGCCACCTCGCCGTCACCAGCACAGATGAGCGGGAGGCAGATGAGGAGTTTGTGGTGGTCACATACAATCTGGTGCCCGTCGACGACCCCCGCGCACCACTCCACTTCCTGCAGGTCGGTCCACTTCTCCCTTTGGGCCATTTAGTTTCAGTTCAGTTCACCAGATTTGGGATATCTGATGAATGACTAGATTTTTTTTACACATTGTGTCTCTCCTATAAGAACAATCACTTATTCAGGTACTTGGATGCTTGGATGCTTTTCAGGCTTCTCCGGCATTAACCGGGCATGCTCTCCAGTACGAACAATCACTTATTCAGGTAAACTCAGCATTTTGTTGTTGACGGGACTCACGAACACCCACTTCAGTATCTTCATACATTTAGAGCTGCTGATATTAACACAACAACCTGTTAGGATTCAGGACCTTCAGGTTTGTGTCGAAGTTGATGTGGGTGGATTCAGTACCTTGACAAATTTTAGAGCTGTTGATATGGGTTGGGTACTAGTTTCAAACAACATCTCAGCAAAATGACAATGGCAGTTTAACTGAATCAGGGGAGTTGTTTGAAAATTGGTACTGTGAAATCAAATTCTAGTGAACCTAGACTGAATCATGCACACACAGAAATGAATGAAACTTGATAGTCAAGTTTAACTTGTCATTCTGGGTGAAACTTGACTAAATCACAATGTGTACTGCAAAATCAAATTCTAGTGAAACTTGACTGAATCATTCAATGACAATGACAATGACAACGATATGGATGAAACTTGACTGAATCATTCAGTGACAATGACAATGACAATGATATGGTGAAACTTGACTGAATCATGCAAACACATTCAGTACTTCACTTGTTCTCATCTCACTTTAATTGCAAGATGACAATTCTGGTCAAACTCAAGAACCCTTATTTGTTTGCTGGTTCGATTAGCCAGCAGAAACTTATTTTCCTGAAACCACAATGACAACGACAATTCTTGTGGTTGTTCTGATCTCACTTCCACTCAATTCTTGTACTAAAACCACAATGATAATTTGGTTCGGAATAACCTCTGCTATATATGTCTAGTAGGATGTACTCTTGCAAGCCAGAACCAACTCAAGAAGTAGATTTATTAGATCTCAGATTTTTTAGAACCGTAGATTTTTGTTGTGAGTTCACTAGTTCATTAGCATATGTTCAGTAAATTCAGTCACTGTTTTAACACTCTTGACTGTATATTCTCTGTATATTTGACTGTTTATTGTATATTGACTGTATATTCAGATCATACACTGACACTCTTGACTGTACAACAATAATCTGCGGCACGGGCAGCCGAAGCGGACGAAGTGGCTGGTCCTGCGAGTGGCGGTGGTGGTCGCCTACGTGGCGCAGGCGGGCGGCGGGTGTCGCCCCCGTGGCAGCAGCGCAGGTGGGCGGTGGCGTTGGGCCCGACGGTGGATGCGTTGGTCGCTCCTGTGGGTGACGGTGGTCGAGCTGCGCAGGTGGCCGGAGGTGGTCGCCTCCGTGGCGGCGATGCAGGTGGGCGGCGGCGTTGGACCCGATGGTGGCTCACGCGGGCGGCGGTGTTGGACGATTTTTTTTTGTTGTTGCAAAAATCACAATGAACTACGTCTGCGACAAGCTTTTCTTTAGTTTTTATGTCTTGACTCATACTCGTATCATGTTTTTAATTTATTTAGTTGAACGAGAAACCGAATCAGTATTTCTATCTATTATCCTTTATTGCATTCACCTGACATGTGGGGATGGCTGACGCAGGGGCGTCCAAACAAACTAGCTGTACCACGTGACCAGGTACAGGTCTAGAGTACAAGTGCGTCAGAGCCCTTAACAGAGCCAACGTCCGTCCGCTCCCCCGTCAGGAATCGTCTGTACGTACGCCGTGCGCCTGCACTGTATAAATCTTTTTCAATTCCTGTATTTCTCCGACAGTGACCTGCAGCACAGATCTGAATGCTTGTCTGGGCGGCTCAGATTTCGGGTTCATCTGGACCCGAGAGCCAAAACGCCACTCAGGCACAAGTTTTATTTTAGCTTTTTTTCACTTGAAACAAATGCATCAACTATTTTATAAGTTAAAAGACTTATGGTATATTCTTATAAGTTTGTATTTCCTTCTCAATCAAAATGTATTCACGCACCTTTACTAAGGAAACATAATGTAGTGATACTTATAAAAAAGTTTGTGCATTGTCCATATTACAACATTAGAATATGAACGGCTCAATATGCTAGAGAATAGTTTGGCCATATTAAGATACTTAAGGCTCCGTTCGGAGGCTCTCCCGCTTCAGCAAATCCACAACTCCAGCTTCACTCGTCTGATAGATTGAGATAAATGCACTCGTGGTCATTGTATTTGAAGCGAAAGCACGATACGATCACTGAACTTTGAAATACGCTCATTACGGTCACTACATACACGAAGTGGTGATTATACAGTCACCGACTCGCCGTATAGCATCGTATTGAAATCTGTTGACCAGTCAAATGGCTCCGCTGACCGGTCAAATAATCTGTGTGGCAAATATTGTAGTGGGCCATGCCTGTTAGTGGGTCAAGAAATTAAATAAGAGAAACAAAAACAGTGCGCTCGCGCGAAGAGAATTCGAACCGGCGACCTCTCACACGAGCCGACCGCGCGGAACCGCTGTGCCAGATAAGTCAACTTGTCATTTATTAAGCGCTTCATCACCTTTTAAACAGCACAATTCACACAATGCACACAAGCGATCCAAGCAGTCCTAAAAAGTAAAACACGCACATATTCCGGACAGAGGCATGTTTATAAAATTATTTTCGTTTTATAAAATTATATAACTTTGCCAAAACAATGAAACCTTTTTTCATTCAACTTTGAAAGTGTTTGCATCTTTAAAAAAAATCATGCAATTTTTTAAAAAAAATGTTTGCATATTTTTTTAAACTTTATGTAATTTTATATTTAAAATTCATGAAATATTTCTTAAAAACACATGATTTTTATGGAAACGGACGGACATTCCTATAAAGGTAACACTACTTCACATTACATGAGTATTACTCGCAATTTTTTTTACATTACATGAGTATTCTAAAAATGCGTGCACAATTTTTAAAATCGTATGAACATTTTTTTTAATTAAAGAAGCACCTTTTGGACTGCATAAATATCAATATATTAATATAAAACGGAATATTTTTAATCAATTATGAGTTGGCGTGAATATTTTTTGCTTGTGAATTCTTTTACGTGGCACATGCTTGCGTGCATGTGTGCTGTTTCAAATCAACAAACTAAGCTTCTGCATGTTATCTTAACAGGGTGTGGCTCAGTTGGCTGGCGTGCCTCGGATTTTTGCGCGAGGATCAGGTTTTCTTTATTTCTTCGGTCCATTGACAGGTCGGACCCACAGGACAGCAAGAAATGCACGGTGACGAGGCTGCGCTAGGCTGCGGGCATGCTTTTTATATAAACGTGAGCGCCTAAGCGTAAACAAACCGTTTCGACGGGTGTACTGGCTACCACGCGCGCGCCTGGTGCGCGAAATGCTCGATGGCTCAGGTGCGTAAATACACTTGTTTGTTTCAAGTTTATTTCTTTGACCCACTGACAGACAGGGCCCACTGCAATATTAGCCACATAAGTCTTTGACTGGTCAACAAAGCTAGACCATTTGACTGGTCAACAGACTTCAATACGATGCTATACGGCGAGTCAGTGGCCGTATAATCACCACTTCGCGTATATAGTGACCATAATGAGCGTATTTCAAAGTTCAGTACGCTTCAAATACAGTGACCACAAGTGTATTTATCTCTTCCAGATTCTGCAAGGAGCTGCATGCGTTTGGGAGGCTGTGGCAGCTTCTCTCCATGTTGCATGGGCTGGCGCAGCTCGGGATAAAATGAATCGAACCGGTACGTAAGCGGTGGCACTCCCGGTGTAATTTGGACCAACTCCACGATTTGGGCTTCGTGAAGCTGGACTTTGCTTGCTCCACGGATTTGCACTACGTGAGGCTCCGCTCCGAGAAGCTAGCTTCGCGGAGCCGAGGCATTCGGCTCAGCTCCTCGCGTGGAGCCGGAGAGTTTCCGAACGGCTCCTTAGTAGGTACATAATTTACAATGAGTCAAAACTACACCTATTATTTACAGATAGATCAACAATACTCCCTCCGTTCCTAAATATAGGTCTTTTTAGAAATTTCATTACGAACTACATACGGATGTATATAGACATATTTTAAAGTGTAAATGTCCCCTGTCTTGTTTAATTTAGTAGATAGGTATTTCTGAATATTTCAGACAACTTCTGTGTTAGAATTAAACAAGGTGACAATGTCCTCTGTCTTGTTTAATTTAGTAGATAGTGTGTTTGCTAAAATATAGGAAAAATGCTGCAATCACAATATCATTAGGGGCATTCTACCACATATAATCCTATTGGTTTTGTCATCACTCTCATTTCTTCTTGAAAAAAAAATTCGATGTTTACCGTTGTTGATCATATACTGAGACTCAAAGAAAACAACCAATAATAATATAATCCTCTCGGTCCTCACCAATCACCAATGCCCAATGCTAAACCCAATAGTAATACCGAGAAAGAAATACATTTTTGAACTACCATCCAGCTAGCGCGCCCCCAGACGCTCACAGAGAGGACACGGCGTAGACCGCAGCAGCCGCGAGGGCGAACACCAGCCCAGCCGGGCCCTGGAGTGACGAGCCGCCGTTCTCCTGCAGGTACGCCGACGGGGTCGTCTTGGATCCAGAGCCAGCCGGTGCCTGCACCTCGGGAGTGGTCGGCGTGGCGGCGCCCGGAGCACTGCCACCACCGTTGCACTTGCTCGCCGGCGGGGTCTGCACGTTGCACGCCTTGGGGAGCTCGAGCGCGCGCGTCTTGTTGATGGTCATGCCGCCGAGCGACGACGAGTCGCCGCCGAGCGCGCTGCAGAGGCACTGCGGCTGGGACTGCACGACGGAGCTCAGCTGCGAGCAGCAGGACTTGGTGGGCGCCGTGTCGTTGCCGCTGATGTAGTTCAAGCACGGGTAAAGGCCGACGAGCGCTGCCGTGCACCCGGACTGCGCCGATGCCGACGCCACCAGCAGCGCCGCCACAGCCGCTGCCAGGAGGATGCTGCTGCTGCTTGACATGGTTCTCGGCGCCATTCGATGAATCCTCTCCTTGGATTACTAGTGGAAGACAGATGCTTTTTCTTGGCTGGAGGCTTTGGGGAGCTAGATGCTGTTTGTGCTTTTGGCATTCGAATTGGTGTGTTCTTATAGGAGTGGTTATTGTTGGGGAAGGTGGATTTAGTTGGGTTTGTTGTTGAGCTACTTCCTACTCTTGCAACGAAATGATTTCTTTCTCTGAATTCCTGCAGTTGTCGTGCACTACTTCAGAAAACTATTTGATATGTGGCTGCTAAAATAGTTGTGTTCAGACAGAAAGATGGATCAGGCCGGTGCTGGTCCATGCCGTGTTACACGAAGCTAACAAAGGTAGTGAGTGTCGCGGTGTGGTTTTTGTTGGCTATCTCTTGTATTTTCCTTCCTGTTAGGAAGTGCTCCAGTAACTTGCTTTGTTATCCTGACATGCAACCAATGGATCAGATGCTTGCTCGCGGCAAAATTTCGTGTTTTGACCCTTTTTCGATAGAAATTTAGGATCTGACCCCGGTTTGAAAACAATTTGGGATTTGACCATTTTGCTACCGCCGGGGGCCCTGGCGTCAGGGTTAGACAGCCTACCGCCAGGGCCTCTGGCGGTAGGGTGCGACGGAGGGGGATGGCGGCCGTTTGCTTGTGCTGACGTGGATAAGTACCCTACCGCCGCCCCCCCTGGCGGTAGGCTGTCTAACCCTACCGCCAGAGCCCCTGGCGGTAGGGTGTGCCTGGGTTTTGCCGTACAAACCTTCTGTAACGAAATATGCAGGGGCCCTGACAGATCATGGGCACGATGCACCGCCAAAGACCTCTGTCCGCATCGCACATCATGTTCAGATCGAAGTCCCACTCTCGGTCATACGGCCACCAGTTTACCTATTACATATACATTGGTAAGTTCCCACTCTCGGTCAAAAGTGGAATCAAAGAGAAATGTGTTTAGCGAGTTCATATACCTGCGTATGCGTCAAAGCGTCCAACTCGTTGGTGTAGGTCTTGTACGAAGTCTTGTTTAGGCCCGTGTAGAGTTTGACAACGTCCCACTCGTAAGCTACGGTGGAGTGTCGAGTCTCGTCACCGTCTTCGCTATAGGCACCCCATGGGCGTCTTGGCATCTTCTCCGGACACCCCATCGGCAGCCGCTCCCACATCCAAATGGAAAAGGCCCAGACAAAGCCACCCATATTGGACTTGTCTCCCGTCCTCTGCGTTGCGTTGTCAAGATGCAAAACATCAAATGAGGATCAGATATAACAAAATGTCATGGACACACTTTCATAGGTAGGAAGGCAATTAGATACTCTCTTACCGAACGGTATAGGTAGGCGAGAGATGCGGTCCCCCAACTGTACCCTGCATCCCAGTCCGCTAGGAAGAAGAGATACGACCAGTTGGCAGAGTTCCCGGAGCTATCTGGAAACACGACCTCCGTGAGAATATACCACAGGTAGGCCCTCGCGTACCACTCCACAGTCGTCTCGTCGGCGCCTTCGGGGCATGTCTGCCGGTGCTCCGAGAGCCAGGTCAACGACACACCAGATGTACGGTTACCCTTAGCAGCGGGGCAGTCTCCGATGAGGGTGGCAACCCTCTGCTGCCAGTTGGTCCTCTCCACTCACCCGGTGAGTGCATGACCCTCGATCAGCATGGCAGTAATCATCGCCCAATCCTCGAGGGTCACCGTCATCTCCCCGCATGGCAGATGGAAAGAATGGGTCTCCGGTCGCCACCGGTCAATCAACGCTGTCAGAGCTGCGTGGACAAGCGTCGGCGGCTGACGCTTGAACTGCAACACAAAACCCAACAGACGGGCTTTCTTGAAGAACGGCGCGTAGCGCTCGTCGTAGTCCATATGCCCATGAACCCCGTGACCCCTCATGCGCAGTGGCTGGAGCATCTGTCAAAAAGTGAACGCCAAAAGTTAGGAAATTATTTTCATCAATCCGAAAACTTTGATGAATATTTCATTCATATCACTTACCTCTCCGTTCTCTATGAAACGGGCACGATGACCCTTGTCGAATGCCCAGTCCAGCATGGAGTACCGTGGGCCGATGTTGTCCGCAAGAGGTGGCCGCCTTAATAGAATTTCATAAACAAAAGCATCATAAGCATAAGCATACATAAACAAACAATGAAATCAAATCAAATCAAAATCATATCAACATGCATCATATCAAAATAAAATCTTAAGCATATTCGTCCAACAACATCTACTACACATGATGGATCAAATCATATCAACATGCATCATATAAAAAAAATCCTCCAACATACATCATATCATCATATTTTTAAATATTTTTTCCAAACAACATCTTCATATCATCATATCAACATGCATCATAAAACTAGGGTTCATCTTCACACTACATCATATCATCATATCAACACGCATCATCAAACTAGGGTTCATCCTCATATCAACATTACATCATACTTTTTTTAACAAAAAAAAGTTATGAACTAGGGTTCATCTTCACACTAACATATGAACTATTGATTAGAGTTCATATTCAATACCACTAGTTACTAAAGAACTAAGAACTAGAACTACAATCAAGCTAAAACAATCTTAGGTAAAAAAATCCAATCTAAGTTCAAAAATATGAGGGATTTCAAGCAAATAATGCGTCGAATCGGAAACAAGTTTGCAAAAAATAATTGGAGGGATTGGAGGAGCTTACATTTCTCTCTTCGGGGCCATCTTGATCCGCAAAAACGATGAAGAAACGGTGAAGATCCGAGGGGGAGAGTGGAGGAGATGAGAGAGGGAGAGAGGGGCGACTTGGGGGAGAAAAAGAGGAACTGCCGACGGGGGGGGGGGGGGGGGGGGGGGGGGGGGGGGAGGGGTGGGGAGATGGGCAGGGGCGCGGGGTCTCGGGCGAAATAACTGCCTGGACCCTACCTCCATGGGCTCCAGCGGTAGGGTTAGACAGCCTACCGCCAGGTGTCTTGGCGGTAGGGTGCGACGGAGGGGGACGGCGGCCGTCTCCACGTGCTGACGTGGATATGTACCCTACCGCCAGGGGCCCTGGCGGTAGGCTGTCTAAACCTACCGCCAGAGCCCCTGGCGGTAAGAAAAAGGGTCAAATCCCGAATTTTTTTCAAACCGGGGTCAGATCCTGAATTTCTATCGGAAAAGGGTCAAAACACGAAATTTGGCCCTTGCTCGCTAGACAAATGCAACCAATGGCGAGAGGAAAAAGTTTTTTGAACTCGACCGAGAGCACAAATCACTTCTGTCAAAATATAGAGGATCTCACTTCGATAATCGAGGTTATTTTCCATAGATTATTGTATCAATACAACCGCAGAAAAGAATGATGACATTGTCTATCAACTTAAGGTGATTTATGAGATCGCTATGTAGAATTTAAGCTTAATTTTGTTTCAGAACTTCATGATGCGATGAAACTATCTAGTTACCCTACACTTACAGAGGCTGTGATATTTATCTTGCTACTAATAAACATGGAGCATCCTTGACATGATAAAAAAATAGGATGCTCATTAGAGCATCTCTAGGAACCTACTTCTCGGTTTTAAGAAATTGTCTACAAAAACCCAACTTTCTGCTCCGAAAGAGTATACTTTTTAGGGACTCGTCCTATATTCTAAAAACAGTACTAATAAATCTCAGTCGACTGAGACTTTATTATGTCTCAATCGATGCTATATTCATGAGCTCTTACAATGAGATCCATGCAATTTTTCTTTTCAGTTTTTTCTTCTTTCTTTCTTACACTTTATAGCAGCAAGTCGACTGAGACCTAGCCACGCACTTCTAAAAAAGCCAACCAAAGTAAAGGGTGAACACCTCCACGCCTTATCGCTTGGCGGACTGAACATTCCACTCCCGCTCTACCCATTGACCGGTTTGCTGCCACCGCCACCTCATGGACCTTGCTGCCAGCTGGAATGGAGGCACGCCACCTCCCATTACCAGAGCACCGCCTCTTCTGATAGGCATGGAAGTACAGTGCCAGCCACTACGAAGGTTGGCGCATGGTCCAGGCCGAGGTGGAGAAGCATGCCTAGGAAGTTGCCCATGTCGAGTTGGAGGTCATGTCATCGCCCTATATTGAATATAGTGGTTGGAGTTTTGTATACTCCTCTATGTACTTGTACTTAGACCGACTACAGAAAAAATCAGCACCCCCCCCCCCCCCCACACACACACACACTTTCTGCCGTCATTTCGAACCAGTAAAAGATTATCCCCTATTTCACTTCATGTTCCAACCAAGTCAATGAATATCACCTCCTAAAATCCACCCACTAGTGTTTTATTGATTTCATATAACTACAGGACGTTGTTCAAATTTTAAGAACAAAGATTTAGAAAATGAGAAAAAATTGAACAAGAAAAAACTGATAAAATAATTCCATTCTTTCTATTTTTTTTTGAAGGTTTCCATAATTTTAGTGGGTACAAAAACAATGTGTACGTAAAATATTCAAATATCCATAATTTTAGTGGGTACCAAAATGCTTTTGAGTGAATTTTTATTGGATTAATTTTGGAATTTTAAATCATCCATCCAAATATCACTATCTCTCACTACAGAAAATATTCAACAATTTTTTTATGCATTTGCCTCCTCTGTAGCTAGTCATCAGTTTTGATTCGTACAAGGAGGGATTTGCCTGCTTGTTTGCATTTTTCATTGGGGAATTTTTTGGTTCAAAATCATAAACCTTCTGTTTTGCCAAGTAGTTTTCCCTTTTCATATGAATTGCTCAACTTAAAACTTTAGTAGCCCATCGGTACAACCCGACATTTGTTGCTGCTACTACACAACTCCCACCCCCCCAACCCCGACCGCCAACCAGTAATGGGAAAAACCACTGTGGAAGGACCTACAAATGTTAGGACACACCTTTCATGATCGGAAAAGCAGACCACTCTCGACATTAATAACCACCCGCGATAAAATAAGGTTACATGAAGAATAGGTTGGCGGCTACTTAGTCGCTCTGTGGAGTATCACTAGATATATGCTTGACCACCACGTTGTTATTTGATCGTCGCCGGCACATATACTTCCTAGAATGTTTTCTTCTTCTCATCGGGCCTCAGTTATGTTGTTGCTTATAAAAGTGAGGCCACTTGTGCATGTAACATCATCATGGCTCAAGGGAGCCCCTCATGGACACCATCATCCCTCTAGCAAGTATTTGGTGGTTGTCGAAGTTAGATAAGTGCTATGGAGATGTCAGATTCTAGTTGAAGACGAAGATTAACAATCAAAGATGTCGAATCTCTGTTTAAAATGAGAAAAAAAAATCAATTGAAGAGTAACATTATTATTTTGTTGAATATAAAAGTACTATTGCTTCTTTTATTTTATCTTATGATTCAAAACTATAATTCCTTTTCCTAGAAATTGTCGACTAGCAGTATATTACTTGATCTATAAAATCTCTATTTATGGACATGGATGATAACATGCTAGGGCAATAATCGCATGACCTAAGCCCCTTTCCTTTAGGGTAAGCCCCAACATGCCAAGAAATGTAGCACGATGGTACATTACATTGATGGTTTCTCCAACAATAGTTCATTTAGAAATCTTCTCTTGAAATGCATGTATTTTGATAAGTTGGGTTGGTTTGCAATGTCATTTTGGTTTTCAACATTGTTGTGTAGTCTAAGCAAGTTGATTATATGTAAACTGAACCAAGTAAGAAAATTAAACTTAGACTAGGTTCTGCATTACTATCATGTTACAAAATTTGGTATTATGTGATCTTGGAAGGAACACGAGTGTCCACCGACAAAGTATAAACTATGAAGGGTAGGCTGATAAGATTTTATCACAAAATAATGAATGAACGAGTAATTCCAACAAGGGTGGGAGGTTGTACAGAGAAATTGGTTTAAGAAGAAACCACTTGTCGACATCCAATTGTACTCATCAAATCTTGGCTAGGATATTGTTAGAGTAGCACTATATTGTAGAACCCTGTTTACATAAGTATATTTAAAGTACCACATAGTCATAAACATACATAAACAATTAGGGTACACATAAGTGGCACATATTATTATGTGAAGATGATTATTACCAACTTTAATGTTTTCCCACCATTTAAATGTGGTTTAGCTCATCAAATAGTCTAAATGTCTAAGTATACTATAAAATTCTAGGACATAGTTGTACTGTAGGATTGTATTGTGGTTCATCTTATTAATAATAACAATTTAATATTATGATAAATGATGAATAAATGAAAATATAATTAAGATTTAGCAAAAAAACAAGTTGTAAAAAAACAAAGATATTTAGTATAAATAATATGTTTAGTGGCATAAATGTTATGTCAAAATGACGGGATAAAATCATTGAAAATAACATCAAAAATATAAATATATAAACACAATTTGAATGCTCTTAATAAGAGAAAATGCCAAATTTTTGTGATTGTATTTCTCATACATATTCTGTAATAGCATAAATGAGTGTCTTTTTCTTCTTTTGTTCACACACGCTGTGAAAACATGTTTGCAAAATGAAAAATCTAGACAAGAGCAAGTAAGTTAACACTGGGTTATGTTGTAAATCATTGCATTGTAAAGCTAATAACATGTTGTATTAGAAAATAGAATTGTGACAATCTTCAGAACTCATATACATGACACTCGCATATAGATCAAACATGTATTGTCGTATAAACTAGGTTAGTTGGTCGATGTCTCCTCTTGACTGTGTAAGTTACACTATTATTATTTTTAGTCCTCCCCAATACATGTATGAAGACCATGTCTGCACTAATTATTAATTTTGTTTAGGATTGCATGTTTAACGGTTGAATATATAATGGAATTGGCCACTTTTCATCCACTTGAGGCCCCTCGATTTTCTCCACATCAATGCCTAGCACTAAGATACAACAAAATACTAACTCATTCCACCTTACCTTTAACATCAAATCGTCTCATCTCCTAAAGTGGCGGACATTTTTTTTGCCAACTCACATACTAGCGCTACGCATGTTGCTCGTACACCATGGCTATGCTTTGGGATGCAAGTGGATAATGTCACAACATATTGCATTGCTCAAAATAACAACTTGTACCTTTTGTACCAACAAGCTTTCTTAAAAAAATTCTTCCTCGATGCTCTCCCTCTCTCTCATGAGAGGACTACCAAATAAAAAAGACAATTTTCTCTCTAGGACCATATCAAGTCAGTTTACTCATGTAACCCAAAAACCTATCCAACATTTATCCATGCTGCACCCTTCCAACTGTATAAGGCAAGTTATTTTCCAACTCTCTCTCTCTCTGTGAGAGAGAGAGAGAGATGTTATCATTGAGTGATGGTGACATGTTTTTGTTAGTTCAGGGCATGTGAAACACCCTATACCATTTGTGTAAAGATATCAATACTTAGAAAGTTAATGCAAAAATGCTTCAACGGAAACTAAATGGTCGAATATTCATTTGGAGGGCTACCAAAAGTACATCTCTTCTAAAAAACATGATATTTTGGGTGCACTCTCTAAATAACATCTGGATGGTGAGGATGAGAAATCAAGACCGCCACTTGAGGATATTTGAGTACTAACAAGGACTTCTTCTCGACGTAGTTCTAAGGATAGGAAAAGTTAGGTGTTGTCATGGACCTCCAATACTGATATCGTTGTTCTCTTAAGCTCTTTCAAGACACTTCCACTTACTTCTCTTGGGCTAAGCCCCTCGTCATGGAGGTTCTGATACATGTCAAGTTAAATCCCATCAAACTAGTATAAAAACTTGGCACTTGTGGACAACGGATATCCGTTGCATCCAAAAACTGAAATCGGTTCTTTGCAGAAGGGGAAGAAGAAAAACCTAGCCACCCCTCTCAAGGGCGTGGCTGCAGTCATTTGTGAGAAGGGTGGGAGAGAACACAAAAGAACACAACTACGCATGACTAGAGGGGAAGAAAAAGGAGAGGTGCTTATGTCTAGATTAGGTTGCTCCAAATATGCTTTGATTGACACCAAACTTGGTGATCTCGTTTCTTACTTTAAGAACTTCGATCGGGTTATCTCATTTGAACATTGGGTTAGTGGAGCATGAGATTAGTTTTGGCAGTCAGGTTACTACAATTCTAGCACATAAAATTTTGGTAGACAAACTGATCGGGTAGGCAAACAATGTTCAACTGAGCTAAAATTTGGATTAGTATGTTGGAAAGTCGTGTGAGTGATTCTCTACCAAAATTCATACAGTTTGGTTTAGACATTAGCTCACAGATTATCAAAGAGGACAGAAACTATGCTAACTCTGCTTCGGCGAGGTGGGACTAAACTCAGCTCTAACATACACATAGACGAAAAAGTCCCATTTATTAACGCAAGGGAAAAAACGCTTTGCTGAGTGTCAAGTCACGGCCTGCTCAGTAAAGCATTGCCACCATCACCGAGCCGTTATCCACTGCCGGATGTGCTATGTGGCACCACTTTGCCGTGGGTTTACTATTTGGCTCTCGGCAAAAAGAGCGTTTGCTGAGTTTCGTCCTTTTGTCGAATGTGTTTTGCACGTAGTATCGATAAATTTCTTTGTTTGCCAAGTAGCATCTGTTGCCGAGTATTCCTCTCAGCTTACTTCGCTTTACCGAATGCTCGTGGTTTGGTTCTCGGCGAAGATCTAGGCACTCGGCATATGAGGAAATTCCAGTAGTGCTTGTGGTTGTGGTTGTTGTGTTGTTGCTTTCGATTGCGAAGTGTTGAGTGTGTTGTAAATCTCTAGAGGGCTCATTGTGAAATTGTGCAGACCGGTCGGTCCACAGTCGCAGTGTTTACTCCTCAGGAGGTTATTTCACATTAATGTCGCTTGTGTTTATTGCAATGTTATTTGTAGATGAAAGTTGTCCTCAAAGTTCACTAGAGATTAGGGGATATTTGTGTATCGTGGATGTATTCTTATTCTCCAACAAGCTCTTGGGAGTTAAGAGGAGAACCCCAATCCTAACATCTATTTATTAAGGATTGTTTTGACTATCTAACAAATCACATACAACATGTGAGGGAATAATTTTGATGGCTTTTATATTGGCCCTACAGCCCAACCCTTATCCGGATTAACTCCTCGAAATGTTTACTCCTCATGCATGTCTGCTGCGGTCTATATTTACTCGACCAACGCCGCTTCTCACGAAAAAATTCCCCTCCCCCACCGCACCCCTTTCCCTTGCTTGTACCGCATTGACGTCGCCGCCGCCTAAATTCAACTCGCATCCTCCGCAAGCACTCCCGCCCGCGCCGCAACCACCCCGCACCTCCCGCGACACTTCCGATCGCTCGGAGCCGCCCCGACTCCCTTGAAATGGCGGATCTAGCCGTCGGAGGCCGCTGTCACTGATCGCCGCAGCACGCAGCCGACCCAAGCACGTGATGGCGGCCCCCCTCCCCTAACTACACCGGCCTGCTGCCACCGCCGAAGAGGAAGTACCACGGCATGGGGGTGTGGGTTTCGGAAATAAAGGACTGGGACACCAACCACCACTAATGGATTGGATCAACTTAATACTATACCTTAATTTCAGTAGTATGATGTATTGTAAAAAAATCTCCCAAAGAATCCTAGAATGATGTTGATCTTTCTTTTACGTGTTGATTTTATTGTGACTGCAGCAAAACAACCAATAATGTTACAAATGTGGAACACGACGCTGACTCAACATTCCTCTTCAGTCCTCACTCCTCATCATTTCACCAGTGCCCAGATCAATGCTAAACCAATAGGAAACCCAAATACTATCACCCAAGAAACACAACCTGAATCGCCAACCAGCTAGTGCTTCAGACAAGGCCGAGAGCCGGAGACCTCACACGGTGGACACGACGAAGATCGCAGCAGCCGAGAGCGCGAGCACCAGACGCGCCGTGCCATGTAACGACGACCCGCCGCTCCCCTGCAAGTACGCCGTCGGCGTCGTCTTCGATCCTGAGCCAGCGCCCGGAGCACTGCCACCTCCAGCTGCAAGCAAAAAGGACAGGTCCTTCGTCAGCAACCCAGGGAGCAATAACAGTAAATATGCTGTCGAGCGCTTACCGCCGTTGCACTTGCTCGCCGGCGGGGTCTGCACGCTGCACGCATTGGGGAGCTCGAGAGCGCGCGTCTTGTTGATGGTCATGCCACCGAGCGACGACGAGTCGCCGCCAAGTGCGCTGCAGAGGCACTGCGGCTGGGACTGCACGACGGAGCCGAGCTGCGAGCAGCAGGACTTGGTCGGCGCCGTGTCGTTGCCGCTGATGTAGTTCATGCACGGGTATAGGCCGACCAGCGCCGCCGTGCAACCGGACTGCGCCGACGCCGACGACACCAGCAGTGCCAGTGCCACCGCCGCGGCCAGGAGGATGCTGCTGTTGCTGGACATGGCGGCCACCGTTCTTGCTCTCGCCGCCATTGATGGACGTTTCTTCCTCTTGGTTTGCTAGTGAAAGCAAGAGACTTTTTCTTGGGTTGGGGATGCTTTAAGCTAGCTAGATGCTGCTTGCTTACGCAGATCAGGCCGTGTGTTTGTGCTTTTGACCTTAAGAGTTGTGTGATTTTATATAAACGGTTTCTGTTGGGGAAGGTGGAATTAGTTGGGCATGTTGGTGAGCTACATGTCCCTACTTCCTACTCTTGGCACGAAATGATTTTTTTTCTCTGATTTCCAGCAGTAGTCGTATCTTATTTATTTCAGAATAATATTATTCATGTGGCTGCTAAAATAGTTGGTGTTAGTAGCTGAACCAGGTGTTGGTCAACGCCGTCTTAGATGATGCCAACAACTGTATTGAGTGTCACGGTAACTTGCTTTTGTTATCGTCACAATGCAACCACAGGATCTGATACTGTATAGATACTTTGAGGCCGGAAATCCAATTTGGCTCCTGCACATGTGCTCCTGCGCACGGAAAATAATTTTTGAAATGTCAAAAAATTCCAATATTTTTTTTGTATTTATAGTCATATCTAAATGGTACCTGCAAAGTTTTAGGCAAGAAGGTTAAACATTTTGGCCCGTGAAAAAAAAACGAATTTGAACACCAAATGTGACCTCAAAATGTCACCGTTGTTTTTTCCATCGACGAAACACTACTGCTCCATTTCGCATGAAAATTGTCAAGCATGCTTGCGACACTAACACAAACATCCACATAAAAATTCAGAATTTTTTTTAAAACATTTTACCATTTTTGTGGTACTGTTCATCCGGGAGCAAATGCTCCCGGGAGCCAAACGCCCCTCCCCTTTGAGGGGAAATATTTTGAAATTGTGAGCACAAATAACTTTTTTTATAAAGGATGCTTTTATATAATTAAAATATAGCATCAAACAGGTACAAAATATGATGAGTGACACCTGGCCTCTGCATAACTAAGATGCACATAACCAAAACTAACAGTCGGACACTAGTAAAAAGCGACATATTGACAACTGTAAAGTCATATAGAACCGACACTATGCTTATGTCAGAGTAGGTGGTAGGCTGATCCAGAGATTATGTTGTCACCCATGTTGGGTAAAAACCTTCCTAGCCATCCGCTCCAATCGTATACTCGCCGCTCGAATAACGGGTTGGTACTCCATTCGATGTAGCGTAGACCAACATACGAAGCCAATGTCTGCTAGATGTTCGACCGATTGTCCCCTTTCTTGTTTCCTTTTTCTCAATTACACATTGAATTAGGTCATTGGAAAATGCAGGGTCTAGATGAAGAGGCTATTGGAAAAGATTTTCGATGACTCGTCGGAGTAGGAGGAAGAAGAAGTTGATGATGACTTTTAGATGGGATTGGTCGTGATAATGCAAGAGGCACTAGTAGAAAAATGGGCTTTCGTTCGGGCCTGGCCAGCCCATTAGTCCCGGTTCTTATACGAACCGGGACCAATGGGTGCATTCGTCCCGGTTCATGAGCCCAGGAGGCTGCCCGGGGCCTCGCGGGCTTTGGTCCCGGTTCGTCTGGACCCATTTGTCCCGGTTCTAGGAACGAACCGGGACCAATGGGCCTCGCTCCTGGCCCATAACCATTGGTCCCGGTTCCAGCCACGAACCGGGACAAATGATTTGCCTATATATAGCCCATCGCCAGCGAGCAGAGCACTCCACCATACTCTGTTTTTTGCTGGCCGGCGAGGGGAGGGCATTTGGGTGCTCTAGCTCACCTCCTATGCACGTGAGGTGTTCGATGAAATGTCCGAGCCACACTAGTTAATATTTCTTCTCTCGAAACTCGACCTCTGAGCTCCATTTTCCCCGAGATTTTTCTAGGTTTAGCGGTCCATCACGTCACGTCCCCGTCTTCACCGCCGTCGATCGCCCGCGCCGATCTCGTCGCCGGCACCACCGTGGTGAGCCTCTTGTTCTTATCTTCTTTCTGAAAGAAAAAAAATTCTTACTTGAGATGGATACTTGTCTAATTTTCTTACTTTTATTATTCCTTGTTATTATATAGTGCGATGGTTCTTGTATCCGCCCCCGTCGGCCCTCGTCCTGTCTATGATTCGGATGTGGTATATATTATCTTTTTATAACTATTTTGTTCATTTATTGTTTATGACAATTATGCCGACCAACGTGACATAGATTATTTTTATGTAGGAGGTGGTTGAACCGGAAATTCCAACTGACCCTATTGTCGAGAGGTTAAATTTAGTCGAAGAAGAAAATAATTACTTGAAGGAAAAAATAAAAAAAATTAAGGAGGAGAAGATGATATTGGAGTTGCATGTTGCGGATGTTGTCGATGATCACAAGATCAAGATGGATGCAATGCGGTTGAAGATTAGAAAGATTAGAAAATATGCCATTCATACCGAGGCTTGGTATCATTATGCCGTTGGATCAATTGTTACCTTAATTGTGATTATGATCGCATTTTTTGTCGCATTGAAAGGTTTTACATAGTTTCAATGTATGGTTTAACTAGATGCTCTGGAGAGCTATATGTTGTTCAATTTGAACTATGTATGTACTTTGGTTTTAATGTGATGATGAACTACTATTAATTTGGTCACTTATCATTATCCAGCTGAAAAAATGAGTAAATGCATGAAAAATAACAAATGAAGTAGAAAGGGTTGAAAATTGATGATGTGGCTTTGAATGGTGCATTTTGAACGCAGAAAAACTATGGAGTTCAAATAAGTTCAAAAAAAATGAAATCCCTTTGTAACAGACGAGTTTCCGTATGAAACCCTGATACTTCGAAAGAGATTGTCCATTTTGTACACGAAGTGCATCCAGTTTTTGCCGTAAGCCTCTCTACTTTCTTGCACATGCTATGTGGGTGAAATAATGATACCATGCCAACTTTCAACCTTTTCAGAGTTCATTTGTAGTGCTTTTCAATTTGAGGATAGTTGAAAAAAATCAGTAAATGCATGAAAAATAACAAATGAAGTCAGAAAGGTTTGAAAATTGATGATGTGGCTTTGAATGGTGCATTTTGAACACAGAAAAACTATGGAGTTCAAATAAGTTCAAAAAAAAATGAAATCCCTTTGTAACAGACAAGTTTCCGTATGAAACCCTGATACTTCGAAAGAGATTGTCCGCTTTGTACACGAAGTGCATCCAGTTTTTGCCGTAAGCCTCTCTACTTTCTTGCACATGCTATGTGGGTGAAATGATGATACCATGCCAACTTTCAACCTTTTCAGAGTTCATTTGTAGTGCTTTTCAATTTGAGGGTCTTATAGTTGAAAAAAATCAATAAATGCATGAAAAATAACAAATGAAGTCAGAAAGGGTTGAAAATTGATGATGTGGCTTTGAATGGTGCATTTTGAGCACAGAAAAACTATGGAGTTCAAATAAGTTCAAAAAAATGAAATCCCTTTGTAACAGACGAGTTTCCGTATGAAACCCTGATACTTCGAAAGAGATTGTCCGTTTTGTACACGAAGTGCACCTAATTTTTGCCGTAAGCCTCTCTACTTTCTTGCACATGCTATGTGGGTGAAATGATGATACCATGCCAACTTTCAACCTTTTCAGAGTTCATTTGTAGTGCTTTTCAATTTGAGGGTCTTATAGCTGGAAAAAATCAGTAAATGCATGAAAAATAACAAATGAAGTCAGAAAGGGTTGAAAATTGATGATGCGGCTTTGAATGGTGCATTTTGAACACAGAAAAACTATGGAGTTCAAATAAGTTCAAAAAAATGAAATCCCTTTGTAAGAGACGGGTTTCCGTATCGCCAGAGGCGGGAGGCAATATAGATACGGTCCACCTCTCAAGCCTCTAGAGAAGTTACCGTACGAGATGACCGCGGAAGAAAACGCGAAGATCGTGCGGACCGAAGTGAAGGACTTCTTTGAAGGGTTGAAAGCAAAGAGACATCCACCTCCGGAGGAGAAGGTAGATCCGGTGAAAGCAAAGCGCACTATCGATGCCCTGAGGAAACCACCAATGTCTCCGCCGAAAACCAACTATAAGCGCATTACTGAAAAGGCATATCTCGAAGCGGAGCGGTCGGGAAGTATTGTCAGTGATCAAAGGTTAAAAGAACGAGCAGCTGGGAAAAAAATTGCCCAGCTCGGCGAACAAGCAAACCAATCGTTCCCCCCGCTCAATGTGTCTAGCGACATCGTCGCTAATGCTCCGGGGATGGTGCGCGGTTATAGCAATCTTGGAGATTACCTGCCCGACGATGTACATTATGATTTCTTGGAGGTGGACGAACACAGATACGAGTACGGGAAGCCTCTCATCAACGATGAAAAATCTCTAACAACGATGATGCGAAGATTCCATAATTGATACATGAAAACCTGCAGAGAGTCTGGGGGGACGAATACTTTGTATCTGAGAATTAAAGAGGAGCACGACCTCGTTGGAACTGATCTGTTGCATGTTCCATTTGAGGAGTTCTTCCAGTTCTTCAATCAAAAGGCCCTCGATAAATTAACGGGCACTTGCTACTGTCTATAAGTACTACTTCTGTCATTAAGTCTCTATATATAGCTCAGCTCTTTCATTGCATGTATTTATAATTATCCTCACTATATTATGCAGATTGAAGATCGTCGAGTGCAGAAAAGCAGAAAAGTATGATATTGGGTTCATTAACACAAATCTCATAGATGAATTTCAGGTTACAAAGAACGCCGAAGAGGCTGAGGCCAACTTGCTCAAATCATTGTTAATAAATCAAAACAAAGATTTAATACTCTTTCCTTACAACTTCAAGTGAGTGTTACTGTCGTGTGCATATTCGGTTTCCCTTATTACTCGAGCGAGGTTATAGTAATGTAATTGATGAGTTATGCATGCGTGCGCAGCTTCCACTATATTCTCCTGGAGATTAAGCTTGAGCGGGGACTAGTAACCGTCTTAGACTCGAGACGAAAAGATACCGAGACCTATGCCGGCATGACTAAAATTCTCAACAAGTAAGTTCAATCGATCATTATAGCACCATATCGGAAACTTTTTGTTCATTTCCTGATATCTCAAGTAATAATTATTTTCTTTATCTTGCAGGGTTTGAAAACAGTTCACCGCAGAAGCTCCGGAACTGCCGAAGGAGCTGCGATATACATACCCGAAAGTAAGTACTACTAGCTAGCTAGTTGCGCGCATCTCCCATTGATTCTATAGCTACTTTCATCAATGCCATTTATAATGCTTCATTATCAGTTTGATTGACCTCTATCTCTCGTAAAGTGCTTGTGGCAGGAACAAGGGAATGATTACTATGGATACTACGTGTGCGAGTTCATCTACAACGCGACTTTGAAAAATAAGCGGGGCTACTCTAAAAGACAATATGAAGTGCGTAAGCAATAATATTCACAATTTCATTTTATTACACCATCATTTCTGTTGAGTTTCATTCATATATATGTATTAACCCCCTTCTTCAAATTAGACGTGGCAGATGCGGAATGAACTCCTACCACAAGATCGCATGAAAGCAATTCAAGAGGAATTGGCGGGATTCTTTCTTGACCACGTCATCAATAAAGCCGGAGAATACCATGTGGAAGTTGATTTCAAATGCTAGGGGATTGTAAGAAATCTTACATATTGTATACGAAAACTTATTGTTTGACCAATCGCTCGGAGAAGGAGAGGTCGATCACTTCTCTCGGTATGCATGACGAACTTCTGTACTTAATGGTTTCCTTCATTTTCTTACTAGCTAGCGTGTCAAGGGCCTCTCTATGTATAGTACGTAGCATCGACCAAGCACGGAGATAAGAGAGGACACTTCTCTCTATTAATTAATTAGCTACCTAACACAATATATGAAACACCTTAATTAACCATACAAAACCCCCAAATCCACCCCCCTTTTAGAAAAAAAACAAAAACCCTAGCCCCTGAACAGCTGACGCGTGGATGCCTATTGGTCCCGGTTGGTGCCACCAACCGGGACTAAAGGGCCTCCTGCCTGGGCTCGCAGCACCGGCCACGTGGAGGCCCATCTGTCCCGGTTAGTATAAGAACCGGGACTAAAGGCCTAGGCATTAGTAACGACCCTTTAGTCCCGGTTTCCCAACCGGGACAGATGGGCCTTATGAACCGGGACAAATGGCCCTTTTTCTACTAGTGAGGAAGAGGGGGAAGAAGAAATGACTTGGTTCTCAATTCGGCCCTTGTCGCATCTATCGCAATAGGGCAGGATGACGTCTCGAAATTTTCAGGCATTACTTTGTGGAGAATTTGGTCTATTCGGAAAACCTTTTCAGGCGGCGATTCCATATGCACATTTATCTATTTGTGCGTGTTGCACAAGATGTGGAGAGGCATAATCCTTAGTTCATGTTGTGAATGGATGTAAAGAGATCGGTGTGTATCAGTCACTTGATGAAGTGTACCACGATAACTTGAGTGCTTGTATACAGAGTGGCCGCCGACATTATTGAAGAGTACATTTGCATTGGGCAAGATACCATCCTCAAGTGTGTGAACTAACTAGAGTACTTGAGAGTACAAAATGATGAAGACATTGTGAGTTATCGCTATAGGTGATACAATAAATGGACATGGATGCTTGGATCCATTTATTTTATGGGACATGAAAGAATTTTGTCATGCCGCATGTAATGGGTAGTATAGAGGGTACTTTCATCATCGAACCATCATTTCTCGAAGCAGTTGCATCGGAGGATTTATGAATTTGGCATTAATACCTTGGGATGTCTGGCTCTCACAACGACCTCAATGTCTTGCAGAGTCTCCTCTATTTGGGAGGCTTGCTGTCGGCCAAGCTCGACCTTGAAACTATGTTGTCAAAGGTCAACAGTACAACATAGGGTGCTATCGATAACATCTCTCATGAACCATATTTGTGAAGACAATTCAACAATCGAAAGGCAACAAGAGATCTCGCTTTGCAACATGCCAAGAAGTCACGAGAAAAGGTGCTGCAACGCTTTGTTATTAACCGTGACTATGTTGCACACTCGGACAAAAATATACTCTGGGTTGTGGCAGATCATGACAACATGTGTAATCTTGTATTGTGGTATACATTGTGAGAATTAACTATGATGAGATTTCATGCTAATGATGTGGCAAACATGCATTACTTGCCATGTGGATGGGTTGCATGTATGTATATGAAAAATAAATAGTGGGGTGGAGCATGCAAGTGAAATATAGGAAAAAGAAAACAATTAATGTGGTAGCATCTATGTTGAGGTGGCATGTATGCATATTGAGAGAAATATAAATAGTGCGTGAGTTGCCATCGTTAACAATAGTGGCAGGAAGAAATGGCCACTCAACAAGTTGCTCCTGTCCCAGAGGTTATCGCCTGTCGTGATGGCGGCAACATTACCAAGGAACAAGCCTTCAAGTACGTGCCGGTGCAACAGCTTGGCATGCCGGTCAAGAAGACGGAACCAAATGTGTGCCAAAGGCACCGCCATGAAGCTAAAGAAGCAGAGGAAGCTTCACATGCATGACTTGCCAAACCGAGACGCGATGCATGACCGGGCATGCGTGGAGCCTGACCGAAGGACGAAAATCGCGCGAGAGGGCGAGCGCTGAGGAGAAACCAACCGCACAAGAAAACCACACCACCACATGTGCCTTATACGACCGGTTTGACATCACATGCTTATCAGAAAAATAGGTAAAGTATGGGATAAAGTTTGGTTAAAAGGGGTAAAATGGAAAAAATCGTTTAAACGGGGTAATCCATATAGAAATGACAAAAAGGAGGTAAAAAGTGAAATTGACTCTTCTTATTATGTCCGCAGCAAAACAACCAATAATTACATCATGTGGAATATTCTTCCTCAGTACTCCCCAGTGCCCAATGATAAACCAATAGGAAATTCAAATATACCACAAAACGAACATATTTCTGAATCACCGGCCAGCAAGCGTTCCAGTCCAGTAGCCGGGACGCTCAAACGGCCGACACGGCGTAGACGGCAGCGACCGCGAGGGCGAACACCAGACCCGCCGGGCCATGAAGCGACGAGCCGCCGCTCCCCTGCAGGTACGCCGACGGCGTCGTCTTCGATCCCAAGCCGGCCGGTGTCTGCACGGCCGGGGTGGCTGGCGTGCTGGCACTGGCGCCCGGAGCACTGCCACCACCAGCTGCAAGCAAAAAAGACGGCTCGTGTCAGCAACCCATTATTATACGTGCAGTGCAGCTCTTGACTCTTGTAACTCGTAAAATACTAGTGTCGAACACTTACCGCCGTTGCACTTGCTCGCCGGCGGGGTCTGCACGTTGCAGGCGTTGGGCAGCTCTAGCGCGCGGGTCTTGTTGATGGTGATGCCACCGAGCGACGAGGAGTCACCGCCGAGCGCGCTGCAGAGGCACTGCGGCTGGGACTGCACGACGGAGGCGAGCTGCGAGCAGCAGGACTTGGTCGGCGCCGTGCCGCTGCCGCTGATGTAGTTCATGCACGGGTACAGGCCGATCAGCACAGACGTGCACCCGGACTGCGCCGACGCCGACGCCACCAGCAGCGCCAGTGCCACCGCCGTGGCCAGGAGGACGCTGCTGCTGCTGGACATGGCGGCCACCGCTCTCGCTCTTGCCGCCATTGATGGACGTTTCTTCCCCTTTGTTTGCTAGTGAAAGCAAGACGCTTTTTCTTGGGTTGGGGCTGCTTGGAGCTAGATGCTGCTTGCTTGCGCTGATCAGGCTGTGTGTTTATGCTTTTGACCCTCCAGTCGTGTGACTATATAAACGGTTTTTGTTGGGGGGAGGTGGAATTAGCTGGGCATGTTGGTGAGCTACATGTCCCTACTTCCTACTCTTTTTTGAAATTTTCAAAAGGGGGGGGGGGGGGGCTCAACCACCTGAATATATTTCATCGAATTTGCCTAGAAGCCTCGCAGCTCCATACAAGATATGTTCAAGTGAACCAGAATACACGGGGGAAACAAGAGGAGACACAACCGAAAAAAACACACACGCACGCACGCACACATCCCAGCCGAACCTCCAGAAGACCCGCCGAAGGAAAGGGCACAGAAGAAGGCCTTTCGATGATCCGAAGCTGGACGCACCAACACCACCTACCGCCATTCCAGATATCATCAGCACAACCAGCAAGGAGGAGGACCTCAACTTACACCTTCATCCGACCAAGCAAGGAGAAGAGCCTTGAACGTTGGCCGTCTGGTCGCCAACCAACAGCCCCCCGCAGAGGTAGAGGTGCCATATGGGAACGAGGTGATCCATTGAGTAGGATAACGACCCCGCTAACCCGGCTTCGGATGAAAATCAGACCCATTCCGGCGCATGGCTGAGCCACGATCTCGCAGACAGAGCACCACCTCCTCACCAACAAAGCACACACCACCGTCAACCCCAAACTAGGCGCACCACCACCACCATCGAACCCACAACGAGCAGCCCCCACATAGACGAACCGAGCTGAACCTAGATGATGCCTTCAAGAAGGGATGCGACACAAAATGCGCCGCCATCACCTGTTCCAGGAGAACCTGGAACATGGGTTTCCCCAGGTTTTCGGAGAGGCACTCACCATGACAGCGCCGCCTCCACGGAGGTTCACGGTGCTCGCAGGCGTCGCCGTCGCTGGCTCCGGCAGGAGCAGAGCTTTCGCCCAAGTGAGCATACCACCTCCTAGAAGCATCGACAGGTCGTGGAGCACAGCCCCCTGCACATTGCCACAGAGAAGGGCCACTGCAGCCCTGCCGCCACACATGACCGGATCCGGCTCTTGGCACGAAATGATTTATTTTTCTGAGTTCCAGCAGCTGTCGTATATTATTTATTATTTCAGAATAATATTATTCATGTGGCTGCTAAAATAGTTG
This sequence comes from Triticum aestivum, assembly GCF_018294505.1. NCBI lineage: Eukaryota > Viridiplantae > Streptophyta > Magnoliopsida > Poales > Poaceae > Triticum > Triticum aestivum. The sequence continues at coordinate 497,045,543 of NC_057808.1, read as the reverse complement.
GTGTTAGTAGCTGAACCAGGTGTTGGTCAACACCGTCTTAGGCTGGTTGTAATAGGGAGTATCATAGACTAGTATCATGCATCATGCATATGATACTAGTGCATGGTACTACTTCCCTAATGCATAGTATCATATATTAGTATCATGTAGTACTTTATTTATTGCCATGCATGACACATACTAGTAGCATAGTATTTATTATGATACGGTATCATGATATGATACACAACCCTCTCTTTCTTCATTTAATTCTATAACACTTCATCAAAATAACTTAGTTGGCATGTATGATACTACCATTACGATCAGCCTTAGATGATGCCAACAACTATATTGAGTGTCACGGTATGGTTTTTGTTAGTTGTCTCGTGTAAAAAGGGATCCTGAAAAGGACAGCAACTTGCTTTGTCTTCCCGCAAAAAAAAAAACTTGCTTTGTCAGCCTCACAAATGCAACCAATGGATCTGATGCTTAATTGATACTTATAGAGGAAAGATTTTGAAATTGTGAGCGCAATCAACTTCTTTTTTGATAAAGGATGCTTTTTATTAACTTAGAATGTACTAGAAGCATATGGATACTAAGCAAGATGAGTGACACCTGGCCCCTGCATACCTAAGACGCACGCAACCAAAACTAACAGTCTGACACAAGTAAAAAAATGACGTATTGACAATAGAAAAGTCATATAGGACCGGCACTATACCTATGTAGAAGGGGGTGGTGGATCAGTCCAGAGATTATTCAGCCACCTGTATTGGATAAAACCTACTTGACCACCCGCTCCAATCGCATGCACACCGCTTTGATCAACGGAAGGTACTCCATTACGTTTATGTAGGCAAGCGTACGATGTCAATGCCCGTGAAGTGTTCGACCGACTATCCGCAAGGAAAACTCTTTTGTTTTCCTTTTTCCCCTTTTTACAATGACACACTGAATTTGGTCATTGGAAAATGCAATGTGTGGATGAAGATGCTATTGGAAAAGTTTTTCGATGACTCGTCGGAGAAGGAAGAAGAAGGTGATGATGATTTCGAGATGGGATTGCCAGTGATAATTCGAGAGGAAGAGGGGGCACTAGTAGAAAAAGGGTCAAATGTTCAGCTCATTCGTGCCGGTTTGAATTTGAGCCGGCACTAATGTGTCCATTAGTGCCGGTTCCAACGGCTAGCCGGGCCGCTCTCATTAGTACCGGTTCGTGCCAAACTTTTAGCACCGGTTCGTGCCACGAACCGGTACTAAAGAGAGTGGTGGCAGGATGTTGTCAATCTGGGGGCCCTCCAGCACCTTTAGTACCGGTTCGTGGCACGAACCGGTACTAAAGGTCGTCCTATATAAACCCTTCGTCCACCCGAGCTCGCTTCTTCCCCCTTTCCCCTCTCCTCCGTTCTTCCCTTCCTCTCGAGCTCATCACAAATTTTGCCCAAATTTTGTCAAGATTTGAAGGCCCCATCCATTCAAATGATCACAAAGGTTAGCAACTTTCTCCATTTATCTCTCAATGCTAGATTAGCTCTTGCATTGGTTTATATAGTGATTAATTTGTGGGTTTTAGTAATTTGGGAGGAATTATATGTGGTAGTATTTGATTTATATGCAAGTTGAGGTCAAAATAACACTTGGTTTGCATATGTAGGTGTGGTTTACTTAGTGCCTTGTAAATCTCCGTCGTAACCACCGTCGATCGCCCGCACCGTCCCATCGCCGGCACCACCTTGTGGTGAGCCTCTTGTTCATGAATTTTTTATATAAAAAATTGATGTTTGTGTGATTTGGATATATAGTTACTCATATAATTATCTTACCCGTATGTTGTTTGTTATACATAGTGCCATGGTTTTGATATCCGTCCCCGTCGGCCCTCGTCCTTGTTATGATTCAGATGTGGTATATTCTCTTTTAAAACTATTTGTGGGTTTTATTTTGGGAGGAATTATATGTGGTAGTATTTGATTTATATGCAATTTGAGGTCAAAATAACTCTTAGTTTGCATATGTAGGTGTGGTTGACTTAGTGCCTTCCCGTCTCCGTCCTAACCACCGTCGACCGCCCGCACCGTCCCGTCGCCGGCACCACCTTGTGGTGAGCCTCTTGTTCTTATCTTTTATATATATAAAAAAATCATGTTTGTGTGATTTAGATATATAGTTACTTGTATAATTATCTTACCCGTACGTTGTTTGTTATACATAGTGCCATGGTTTTGATATCCGTCCCCGTCGGCCCTCGTCCGGGTTATGATTCGGAAGTGGTATATTCTCTTTTATAACTATTTGTTGCATTTCGTGTTTACGACAAATTATGCCCATCAAGTTGACATAGATATTTGCATCTAGGAGGTATGTGAACTGGAAATTCCAACCGACCCTATTATCGAGAGGTTAAATTTAGTTGAAAGAGAAAATGAGTATTTGAAAGAAAAATTGAAAAGAATTGAGGGGGAGAAGATGGAATTGGAGTTGCATGTTGCCGATGTCGTCGATGATCACAAGATCAAGATGGAGAAAATGCGCTTGAAGATTAGAAAGATTAGAAAATATGCCATTGATAGTGAGGCTTGGTATCATTATGCTGTTGGATCAATTGTTACCTTAGTTGCAATCTTGATCGCATTTGTTGTTGCATTTAAATGCTTTAGCTAGAGAGTTATTTGTTTGTTGCATTTAAGTGTTGTATGAACTTTATGTATGAACTTGTATTAATTTGGTCCTTTCGGTGTTGTGTAATGAAGATGAGCCGACAACGGATGTACGATGACCGATGCTCTCCCGAGTTCATTAATGGCGTGCAAACTTTTCTGCTTGCGGCTGAGGCAAACAAGCGGGAGGATGGTTTTATGCCTTGTCCATGTGCTGGCTATAAGAATGATCACAATTACTCTAAGTCAAGAACCATTCACGTCCACCTGTTTGAGTCCGGTTTCATGCCCCACTATAATGTTTGGACCAAGCATGGAGAAAGAGGGGTTATGATGGAAGACAATGAAGAAGAAGAGGACGAGGACAGCTATCCTGGCCATGGGTTCCCTGAATACGATGATACAACAATGGGGGAAGAAGCTGAGCCACCAATGCGGGAAGAAGCTGAAGAAGAGGCATCAGATGAGCCCGCTGATGATCTAGGTCGGGCCATTGCCGATGCAAAGAGAAACTGCGCAAGTGATTTGGAGAAGAAGAAGTTGCAGCGCATGTTAGAGGATCACAAGAAATTGTTTTACCTGAATTGCGAAGCTGACAAGAAAAAGCTGGGCACCACACTGGAATTATTGCAATGGAAGGCAAAGAATGGTGTATCTGACAAGGGATTTGGAAAGTTGCTGGTAATGTTAAAGAAGATGCTTCCAAAGGACAGCGAATTGCCCGAGAGTACGTACGAAGCAAAGAAGGCTGTCTGCCCTCTAGGGTTAGAGGTGCAGAAGATACATGCACGCCCTAATGACTGCATCCTCTACCGCGGTGAGTACACGGATTTGAACGCGTGCCCGGTATGCGGTGCATTGCGCTATAAGATCAGCCGTGATAACCCTGGTGATGTCGAGGGCGAGCGCCCCAGGAAGAAGATTCCTGCCAAGGTGATGTGGTATGCTCCTATAATACCACGGTTGAAACGTTTGTTCCAAAACAAAGAGCATGCCAAGGCGATGCGATGGCACAGTGAAGATCGTAAGAAAGACGGAAAGTTGAGAGTACCCGCTAACGGGTCGCAGTGGAGAAAAATCGAGAGAAAGTATAGGGAGGAGTTTGCAGGTGACGCAAGGAACGTATGGTTTGGTCTAAGCGCAGATGGCATTAATCTTTTTGGGGAGCAGAGCAGCAACCATAGCACCTGGCCTGTGACTTTATGTTTGTATAACCTTCCTCCTTGGTTGTGCATGAAGCGGAAGTTCATTATGATGCCAGTGCTCATCCAAGGCCCTAAGCAACCCGGCAACGACATTGATGTGTACCTAAGGCCATTAGTTGAAGGACTCTTACAGCTGTGGAATGAAAAAGGTGTACGTGCATGGGATGAGCACAAACAGGAAGAATTTGACCTAAAGGCATTGCTGTTCGTGACCATCAATGATTGGCCTGCTCTCAGTAACCTTTCAGGACAGACAAACAAGGGATACCGCGCATGCACGCACTGTTTGGATGATACCGACAATATATATTTGGATAATTGTAGGAAGAATGTGTACCTGGGACATCGTCGATTTCTTCCGAGCAGGCATCCCATAAGAAAGAAAGGCAAGCATTTCAAAGGTGAGGCGGATCATCAGACGAAGCCTCGCCACCGTACTGGTGCTGATGTACATGATATGGTCAAGGATTTGAAGGTAATCTTTGGAAAGGGTCCTGGCAGACAACCTGTTCCGAATGACACTGACGGACGCGCACCCATGTGGAAGAAGAAATCTATATTTTGGGACCTGCCCTATTGGAAAGACCTAGAGGTCCGCTCCGCAATCAACGTGATGCATGTGACGAAGAATCTTTGCGTGACCCTGCTTGGCTTCTTGGGCGTGTATGGGAAGACGAAAGATACACCGGAGGCACGGGAGGACCAGCAACGTATGCACGGAAAAGACGACACACATTAGGGTCATGCCAGCTACGCTCTTACCAAAGAAGAGAAGGAAATCTTCTTTGAATGCCTGCTCAGTATGAAGGTACCGTCTGGCTTCTCGTCGAATATAAAGGAAATAATAAATATGGCAGTTCCAGAACCTAAAGTCTCATGACTGCCACGTGATTATGACGCAACTGCTTTCGGTTGCATTGAGGGGGCTTCTATCGGAAAACGTTTGATTAGCCATTGTGAAGCTATGTGCATTCCTCAATGCAATCTCTCAGAAGGTAACCGATCCAGAAAGCATACCAAGGTTAGAGAATGATTTGGTGCAATGTCTTGTCAGTTTCGAGTTGGTGTTCCCACCATCCTTCTTCAACATCATGACGCACATCCTAGTTCACCTATGCGAAGAGATTAACGTTTTGGGTCCTGTATTTCTACACAATATGTTCCCCTTTGAGAGGTTCATGGGAGTCTTAAAGAAATATGTTCATAACCATGCTAGGCCAGAAGGAAGCATCTCGAAGGGCCATGAAAATGAGGAGGTCATTGAGTTTTGTATTGACTTTATTCCTGACCTTAAGCCGATTGGTGTTCCTGAATCGCGGCATAAGGGCAGACTGGATGGAAAAGGTACGCTAGGAGGGGATCGAATAATATGTATGGACGGGCATTCTCTCACTCAAGCACACTACACAGTTCTACAGAATTCCGCCTTGGTGGCTTCGTATATGGAGGAACACAAGAATTTTCTACGCTCCAAACACCCAGAGCAGTTTGACGACTGGATTACACGTGAACAAACGGGGACTTTCGCCGGCTGGTTGCAGACACGTGCCATGCATGACGCCGCTATTGAAGATGACCTGTACTTGTTGTCCCAGTTAGCATCTTCGAATATAATGACTTTCAAAGGGTACGAGATAAATGGGAATACATTTTACACGATCGCCCAAGATAAGAAGAGCACCAACCAAAACAGCGGTGTCTGCTTTGATGCACCAACCAAGACGGGAAAGGAAACATATTATGGTTACATAGAGGACATATGGGAACTTGACTATGGACGTGGTTTGAAGGTCCCTTTGTTTCGGTGCAAATGGGTCAATATGACACGAGGCGGGGTAACAAAAGACCCGCAGTACGGAATGACAACAGTGGATCTCAACAATCTTGTGTATGCAGACGAACCATTCGTCCCAGCCAATGATGTGGCACAGGTTTTCTATGTGAAGGACATGTCTACCAAGCCGAGAAAAAGAAAAGATAAGGAAGCGAATGCATTATATGATGAGCCAAAGCGCCACAAAGTTCTTTCTGGGAAAAGAAACATCGTGGGAGTGGATGACAAGATAGACATGTCAGAAGATTATGAAAAGTTTGATGAAATTGCACCATTCACAATGAATATTGACCCGAGCATCCAGTTAAATGATGAAGATTTTCCATGGTTACGGCGCAAAGGGACACACGCGAAGAAAAAGTTTCATACCCAAAGATCTGGGATGTGATCGCCTTCACTATCATCACTTTGTTCTGTGTTTCACACCCAGGAGGGAATCTTTGTAATAGTTAGGGTACTTATGTGTTTTGGCATTTACTGATTTTTTCAGCTAAATGACCCTGAAATTGAAAAACACTTCAAATGAACTCCGAAAAGGTTGAAAGTTGGCATGGTATCATAATTTCACCCACATAGCATGTGCAAAAAAGTAGAGAGGGTTACGGCAAAAACTGGATGCACTTCGTGTACAAAATGGACAATTTCTTCCGAAGTATCAGGGTTTCGGACGAAAACTCATCTGTTACAAAGGCATTTCATTTTTTAAATAACCAAAGCATTACCAAATTGAATATAATGATAAAACACACTAATATTAAACATAAGAAAAAAGAACCATTGGAAAATCTATTTTTAAAGTTAAGTTATTCACAAACTAGTGATTCACACAAATTTCAAATAATTCAAAATTTAAACTATTCAAATTTGAAACCTACCGGCACTAACAGAAAGTTTGTAATTTTTTGTACCTAAAGAAAAAATATTCACAAAGAAACCCTAAATACAACAAAAAACAACTTAGAAATAAATAAAAGAAAAATAAATAAAGCAAAAAAGAAAAAAAAAGCCCGCCTACTGGGCCACAGCGGCTTGCATACGACTAGAAACCCAACCTGTTGGTGGGCCAGGATGCAGGCCCGCAAGGCCCAATAGGCCCACGAGGCAGCACAGCACAGGTAGGCCCAGGAGGCCTGCTTTGGAGAGGAGCTCGAAGGAGCAGCCGCGGCTGGGTTTATAAACCAGTGCGGCTGCCCTTCGCTAGGCGAGGTGGGACTAAACTTTGCGCCCCTCGCCTGGCAGCGCACCCCCTTTAGTACCGGGTCGTGGATCCAACTGGTACTAAAGGGGGGGCTCTTTAGTACCGGTTGGAGCCACCATCCGGTACTAAAGGGGGTGCGCTTCCCGCCGCTTGGCCTGGCCAAAACAGGCCTTTAGTACCGGTTGGTGGCTCCAACCGGTACTAAAGGTCAATCCTATATAAGAAACACTTCGAAAAAACTTAGTTTTTCATCTCCCACTTCTCTCTGCCGCCGTCCCGCGCCGTCGCCGCCCCCGTCCCGCGCGCCGTCGCCGCCCCCGTCGCGCCGTCCCCGTCGCGCCACCGCCCCGTCCCGCGCCGTACGTCACCGTCCCCGTCGCCGTCACCTCGCCTCGCCGTCGCCGTCGCCTTGGATCGACCTCGCCTCACCGTCGTCGTCGCCTGGACCTCGTCGTCGCCATCGCCTCGACCTCGCCCGCGCGCGCTGTGAGCCCCTCCCCCGGCCTCGATCTCCTCCCTCCACCGCGCGCCGCCGCCGGCGCCGGCCGCGCGCGCGCACACACACTACACGCACCCACACACACAATTTTTCTGTTTTTAGTTTTTAGTTTTTTCTGTTTTTCATACAAAGTTTTAGATGAATTAATTAATTAGATTAGATTAATGTGAAATAGTATATAGAAATGTTAGTTATAATATAATGTCAAAGGTTTTTTCTATTTTTATACAAATGTTATAAATTTTAGTATATAGAAATGTTAGAAATTTTAGAAATGTTAGTTTTAGCTAGATGAATTAGATTAATTTCAAATTGTTAGACGATGATCGATCTTTTTTTTGTTTCTTATAATTTTAGTTATAGAAATTTAGAATTTGTATATAAGATATCACAATCCAATAATTTAAAAAATGTTACATTTGCATATAGTTTTTGTTTTCGACGATGCCCAGCCCGCATCCTCGCCGTCGACCCGTTCGCGACGAGACCCATGTCCGGGACTGGGCTCCGCCGGGCTGGCACTGGGAGGTGCTGCCTTCAGGGACGCGCCGCTTGGTGAGGAACCTGGCCCCGGGTCCCGTCGTCGACGCTGATCTCCTTTGGTGGCGTTCGCGTGGGCCACATTTGGTGCAGAGGGAGCCGGCCCCGCCGGAGGTGGTGCGTCGCCGTGTCAGGGAGGAGGACGAGCACGTCCGTCGCTACATGGCTGCTATGGACGTTAGGTTCTGCTATACCTGTGATGGTTCCTTCTCTTTGGGTATCCACCGCCCGCGCCTCAGGAACTGCGAGTGGCCTAGATTCTTCTATAGTATCCGATCTTTATTAGCTAGCTTGCTAGTGATGTATTCGATATATAACATTCGAGACGATGTATTCGAGATTATATATATTATTAGAGACGATGTATTCGAGATTATATATTATTCGAGACGATGTATTTGAGATTATATATTATTCGAGACGATGCATATTATGTACTATGATTCAGTTTTTCCTTATTGATGGCATCCATGCATTGTAATTTGAATACTAAATTGTTTTATATTTCTTCTGGATTAGTTAAATAAAAGCTATGGCGGACAATACTGGCAGAGAGGGAGAAGAGACCCTGTTCGAGATCATACGTAGCCCTGATGTCTACTACGCAACCTTCTTCTTGTAGACGTTGTTGGGCCTCCAAGTGCAGAGGTTTGTAGGACAGTAGCAAATTTCCCTCAAGTGGATGACCTAAGGTTTATCAATCCGTGGGAGGCGTAGGATGAAGATGGTCTCTCTCAAGCAACCCCGCAACCAAATAACAAAGAGTCTCTTGTGTCCCCAACACACCCAATACAATGGTAAACTGTATAGGTGCACTAGTTCGGCGAAGAGATGGTGATACAAGTGCAATATGGATGGTAGATATAGGTTTTTCTAATCTGAAAATATAAAAACAGCAAGGTAACTAATGATAAAAGTGAGCGTAAATGGTATTGCAATGCTAGGAAACAAGGCCTAAGGTTCATACTTTCACTAGTGTAAGTTCTCTCAACAATAATAACATAACTGGATCATATAACTATCCCTCAACATGTAACAAAGAGTCACTCCAAAGTCACTAGTAGCGAACAAACGAAGAGATTATTGTAGGGTACGAAACCACCTCAAAGTTATCCTTTCCGATCAATCTATTCAAGAGTCCGTAGTAAAATAACACGAAGCTATTCTTTTCGTTCGATCTATCATAGAGTTCGTACTAGAATAACACCTTAAGACACAAATCAACCAAAACCCTAATGTCACCTAGATACTCCAATGTCACCTCAAGTATCCGTGGGTATGATTATACGATATGCATCACACAATCTCAGATTCATCTATTCAACCAACACAACGAACATCAAAGAGTGCCCCAAAGTTTCTACCGGAGAGTCAAGACGAAAACGTGTGCCAACCCCTATGCATAAGTTCACAAGGTCACTGAACCCGCAAGTTGATCACCAAAACATACATCAAGTAGATCACGTGAATATCCCATTGTCAGCACAGATAAGCACATGCAAGACATACATCAAGTGTTCTCAAATCCTTAAAGACTCAATCCGATAAGATAACTTCAAAGGGAAAAAAGAGAGGAGAGGGGGAGAAACATCATAAGATCCAACTATAATAGCAAAGCTCGCGATACATCAAGACCGTGCCATATCAAGAACACGAGAGAGAGAGATCAAACACATAGCTACTGGTACATACCCTCAGCCCCGAGGGTGAACTACTCCCTCCTCGTCATGGAGAGCGCCGGGATGATGAAGATGGCCACCGGTAAGGGATCCCCCCTCCGGCAGGGTGCCGGAACAGGGTCCCGATTGGTTTTTGGTGGCTACAGAGGCTTGCGGCGGCGGAACTCCCGATCTAGGTTATGTTCTGGGGGTTTCTGTATAAATAAGAGGTTTTGGCGTCGGGAACAAATCAGAGTGGTCTCCGGGCTGTCCACGAGGTAGGGGGTGCGCCCAGGGGGGTGGGCGCCCCTACCCTCGTGGGCAGCCCGGGACTCTTCTGGTCCATCTCCAATGCTCCGTGGGCTTCTTCTGGTCCAAAAATAATCTCCGTCAAATTTCAGGTCAATTGGACTCCGTTTGGTTTTCCTTTTCTACGATACTCAAAAACAAGGAAAAAAACAGAAACTGGCACTGGGCTCTAGGTTAATAGGTTAGTCCCAAAGATCATATAAAATAGCATATAAATGCATATAAAACATCCTAGATGGATAATATAATAGCATGGAACAATAAAAAATTATAGATATGTTGGAGACGTATCAAGCATCCCCAAGCTTAATTCCTGCTCGTCCTCGAGTAGGTAAATGATAAAAACAGAATTTTTTTATGTGGAATGCTACCTGACATATTTATCAATGTAATTCTCTTTATTGTGGCAAGAATATTCAGATCCATAAGATTGAAGACAAAAGTTTAATATTGACATGCAAACAATAATACTTCAAGCATACTAACAAAGCAATCGTGTCTTCTCAAAATAACATGGCCAAAGAAAGTTATCCCTACAAAATCATATAGTCTGGCTATGCTCTATCTTCATCACACAAAATATTTAAATCATGCACAACCCCGATTTCAGCCAAGCAATTGTTTCATACTTTAGTATTCTCAAACTTTTTCAACTTTCACACAATACATGAGCGTGAGCCATGGACATAGTACTATAGGTGGAATAGAATATGGTGGGTGTGGAGAAGACAAAAAGGAGGAAGATAGTCTCACATCAACTAGGCGTATCAACGGGCTATGGAGATGCCCATCAATAGATATCAATGTGAGTGAGTAGGGATTGCCATGCAACGGATGCACTAGAGCTATAAGTGTATGAAAGCTCAAAAGGAAACTAAGTGGGTGTGCATCCAACTTGCTTGCTCACGAAGACCTCAGGCACTTTAGGAAGCCCATCATTGGAATATACAAGCCAAATTCCATAATGAAAAATTCCCACTAGTATATGAAAGTGACAACATAGGAGACTCTCTATCATGAAGATCATGGTGCTACTTTGAAGCACAAGTGTGGTAAAAGGATAGTAGCATTGGCCCTTATCTCTTTTTCTCTCATTCCTTTTTTTATTTTCTCTTTTTTTATTTTTTTATTTGGGCCTTTTCTTCTTTTTTATGGCCTCTTTTTATATTTTTTTTATTTTTCGTCTGGAGTCTCATCCCGACTTGTGGGGGAATCATAGTCTCCATCATCCTTTCCTCACTGGGACAATGCTCTAGAAATGAACATCACACTTTTATTTACTTACAACTCAAGAATTACAACTCGATACTTAGAACAAAATATGACTCTATATGAATGCCTCCGGCGGTGTACCGGGATGTGCAATGAATCAAGAGTGACATGTATAAAAAAATTATGAATGGTGGCTTTGCCACAAATACGATGTCAACTACATGATCATGCAAAGCAATATGACAATGATGGAGCGTGTCATAATAAACGAAATGGTGGAAAGTTGCATGGCAATATATCTCGGAATGGCTATGGAAATGCCATAATAGGTAGGTATGGTGGCTGTTTTGAGGAAGGTATATGGTGGGTGTATGGTACCGGCGAAAGTTGCGCGGCACAAGAGAGGCTAGCAATGGTGGAAGGGTGAGAGTGCGTATAATCCATGGACTCAACATTAGTCATAAAGAACTCACATACTTATTACAAAAATCTACAAGTCATCAAAACAAAGTACTACACGCATGCTCCTAGGGGAAGGGTTGGTAGGAGTTAATCATCACGCGATCCCGACCTCCACACATAAGGAAGACAATCAATAAATAAATCATGCTCCAACTTCATCACATAACGGTTCACCATACGTGCATGCTACGGGAATCACAAACTTCAACACAAGTATTTCTCAAATTCACAACTACTCAACTAGCATGACTCTAATATCACCATCTTCATATCTCAAAACAATCATAAGGAATCAAACTTCTCTTAGTATTCAATGCACTTTATATGAAAGTTTTTATTACATCCCTCTTGGATGCCTATCATATTAGGACTAAATTTTATAACCCAAGCAAATTACCATGCTGTTTAAGACTCTCAAAATAATATAAGTGAAGCATGAGAGTTCATCTATTTCTTCAAAATAAAACCACCGTCGTGCTCTAAAAAGATATAAGTGAAGCACTAGAGCAAATGACAAACTACTCCAAAAGGTATAAGTGAAGATCAATGAGTAGTCAAATAATTATGCAACTATGTGAAGACTCTCTAACATTTTAGAATTTCAGATCTTGGGATATTATTCAAACAGCAAGCAAAACAAAATAAAACAAAATGACGCTCCAAGCAAAACACATATTATGTGGGAATAAAAATATAGCTCCAAGTAAAGTTACCGATGAATGAAGACGAAAGAGGGGATGCCATCCGGGGCATCCCCAAGCTTAGGCTTTTGGTTGTCCTTGAATATTACCTTGGGGTGCCTTGGGAATCCCCAAGCTTAGGCTCTTGCCACTCCTTATTCCATAGTCCATCGAATCTTTACCCAAAACTTGAAAACTTCACAACACAAAACTCAACAGAAAATCTTATGAGCTCCGTTAGTATAAGAAAATAAATCACCACTTTTGGTACTGTTATGAACTCATTCTAAATTCATATTTGTGTAATTCTACTGTATTCCAACTTCTCTATGGTTCATATCCTCCGATACTACTCATAGATTCATCAAAATAAGCAAACAACACATAGAAAACAGAATCTGTCAAAAACAGAACAGTCTGTAGTAATATGTATCAAACGTATACTTCTGGAAGTCCAAAAATTCGGAAATAAATTTCTTGACCTGAGGAATTTGTCTATTAATCATCTGCAAAAATAATCAACCTAAAATCACTCTCCAGTAAAAAATGGCAGCTAAGCTCGTGAGCGCTAAAGTTTCTGTTTTTTACAGCAAGATCATAAAGACTTCACCCAAGTCTTCCCAAAGGTTCTACTTGGCACAAACACTAATTAAAATATAAAACCACATCTAAACAAAGGCTAGATGAGTTATTTATTACTAAACAGGAGCAAAATCAAAGAAAAAAAATTAAAATTGGGTTGTCTCCCAACAAGCGCTAACGTTTAACACCCTTAGCTAGGCATGATGATTTCAATGATGCTCACATAAAAGATAGGAATTGAAACATAAAAGAGAGCATCATGAAGAATATGACTAGCACATTTAAGTCTAACCCACTTCCTATGCATCGGGATTTTGTGAGCAAACAACTTATGGGAACAATAATCAACTAGCATAGGAAGGCAAAACAAGCATGACTTCAAAAAATTCAACACATAGAGAGGAAACTTGATATTATTGCAATATGTAGAAGCATCTGATCCTCTCTCATAATAATTTTCAGTAGCATCATGAATGAATTCAACCATATAACCAGCATATAAAGCATTCTTTTCATGATCTACTTGCATAGAAATTTTACTACTCTCCACATAAGCAAATTTATTCTCATCAATAGTAGTGGGAGCAAACTCAACAAAATAACTCTCATGTGATTGAAAATTAAGATCAAGATGACAAGTTTCATGGTTATCATTTTTCTTTATAGCATACGTGTCATCACAATAATCATCAGAGATAGGAGGCATGCTTTCATCATAATAAATTTGCTCATCAAAACTTGGGGGACAAAAAATATCATATTCATCAAACATAGCATCCCCAAGCTTGTGGCTTTGCATATTATTAGCATCATGGGTATTCAAAGAATTCATACTAACAACATTGCAATCATGCTCATCATTCAAAGATTTAGTGCCAAACATTTTAATGCATTCTTCCTCTAGCAATTGAGCACAATTATCGGAATCCTTATTTTCACGGAAGACATTAAAAAGATGAAGCATATGAGGCACCCTCAATTCCATTTTTTTTGTAGTTTTCTTTTTTAGACTAAACTAGTGATAAAACAAGAAACTAAAAGATTCGATTGCAAGATCTAAAGATATACCTTCAAGTACTCACCTCCCCGGCAACGGCGCCTGAAAAGAGCGTGATGTCTACTACGCAACCTTCTTCTTGTAGACGTTGTTGGGCCTCCAAGTGCAGAGGTTTGTAGGACAGTAGCAAATTTCCCTCAAGTGGATGACCTAAGGTTTATCAATCCGTGGGAGGCGTAGGATGAAGATGGTCTCTCTCAAGCAACCCTACAACCAAATAACAAAGAGTCTCTTGTGTCCCCAACACACCCAATACAATGGTAAACTGTATAGGTGCACTAGTTCGGCGAAGAGATGGTGATACAAGTGCAATATGTGTTGGAGATCGTTGCAGAAATTAAAAAATTTCTACGCATCACCAAGAACAATCTATGGAGTCTTCTAGAAACGAGAGGGAAAAGAGTGCATCTACATACCCTTGTAGATCGCGAGCGGAAGCGTTCAAGTGAACGGGGTTGATGGAGTCGTACTCGTCGTGATCCAAATCACCGATGACCGAGCGCCGAACGGACGGCACCTCCGCGTTCAACACACGTACGGTTGGGGAAGACGTCTCCTCCTTCTTGATCCAGCAAGGGGAGGGAGAGGTTGATGGAGATCCAGCAGCACGACGGCGTGGTGGTGGAAGTAGCGGGATTCCGACAAGGCTTCGCCGAGCGCTGCGGGAGGAGGGAGATGTGTCACGGGAGGGAGAGGGAGGCGCCAGGGGCTGTGGTGCGGCTGCCCTCCCTCCTCCCACTATATATAGGGCCCCTGGGGGGGGGCGCCGGCCCTGGGAGATGCAATCTCCAAGGGGGGCGGCGGCCAAGGGGGGTTGGCTTCCCCCCAAGCCAAGTGGGGCGCCCCCCACCCCTAGGGTTCCCAACCCTAGGCGCAGGGGGAGGCCCAAGGGGGGGCGCACGAGCCCACCAGGGGCTGGTTCCCCTCCCACTTCAGCACATGGGGCCCTCCGGGATAGGTGGCCCCACCCGGTGGACCCCCGGGACCCTTCCGGTGGTCCCGGTACAATACCGGTAACCCCCGAAACTTTCTCGGTGGCCGAAACTGGACTTCCTATATATAATTCTTCACCTCCGGACCATTCCGGAACTCCTCGTGACGTCCGGGATCTCATCCGGGACTCCGAACAACTTTCGGGTTACCGCATACTAATATCTCTACAACCCTAGCGTCACCGAACCTTAAGTGTGTAGACCCTACGGGTTCGGGAGACACGCAGACATGACCGAGACGACTCTCCGATCAATAACCAACAGCGGGATTCGATACCCATGTTGGCTCCCACATGTTCCATGATGATCTCATCGGATGAACCACGATGTCGAGGATTCAATCAATCCCGTATACAATTCCCTTTGTCAATCGGTACGTTACTTGCCCGAGATTCGATCGTCGGTATCCCAATACCTTGTTCAATCTCGTTACCGGCAAGTCACTTTACTCGTACCATAATGCATGATCCCTTGACCAACCACTTGGTCACTTTGAGCTCATTATGATGATGCATTACCGAGTGGGCCCAGAGATACCTCTCCGTCATACGGAGTGACAAATCCCAGTCTCGATCCGTGTCAACCCAACAGACACTTTCAGAGATACCTGTAGTGTACCTTTATAGTCACCCAGTTACGTTGTGACGTTTGGTACACCCAAAGCACTCCTACGGCATCCGGGAGTTACACGATTTCATGGTCTAAGGAAATGATACTTGACATTGGAAAAGCTCTAGCAAACGAACTACACAATCTTGTGCTATGCTTAGGATTGGGTCTTGTCCATCACATCATTCTCCTAATGATGTGATCCCGTTATCAATGACATCCAATGTCCATAGTCAGGAAACCATGACTATCTGTTGATCAACGAGCTAGTCAACTAGAGGCTCACTAGGGACATGTTGTGGTCTATGTATTCACACATGTATTACGATTTCCGGTAACACAATTATAGCATGAACAATAGACAATTATCATGAACAAGGAAATATAATAATAACCATTTTATTATTGCCTCTAGGGCATATTTCCAACAGTCTCCCACTTGCACTAGAGTCAATAATCTAGTTACATTGTGATGAATCGAACACCCATAGAGTTCTGTTGTTGATCATGTTTTGCTCTAGGGAGAGGTTTAGTCAACGGATCTGCTACATTTAGGTCCGTATGTACTTTACAAATATCTATGTCTCCATTTTGAACATTTTCACGAATGGAGTTGAAGCGACGCTTGATATGCCTGGTCTTCCTGTGAAACCTGGGCTCCTTGGCAAGGGCAATAGCTCCAGTGTTGTCACAGAAGAGAGTCATCGGGCCCCACGCATTGGGAATAACGCCTAGGTCGGTAATGAACTCCTTCACCCAGATTGCTTCTTGTGCTACCTCTGAGGCCGCCATGTATTCCGCTTCACATGTAGATCCCGCCACAACGCTTTGCTTGCAACTGCACCAGCTTACTGCCCCACCATTCAAAATATACACGTATCCGGTTTGTGACTTAGAGTCATCCAGATCTGTGTCGAAACTAGCATCGACGTAACCCTTTACGACGAGCTCTTCGTCACCTGCATAAACGAGAAACATATCCTTAGTCCTCTTCAGGTACTTCAGGATATTCTTGACCGCTGTCTAGTGTTCCATGCCGGGATTACTTTGGTACCTTCCTACCAAACTTACGGCAAGGTTTACATCAGGTCTGGTACACATCATGGCATACATAATAGACCCTATGGCCGAGGCATAGGGGACGACACTCATCTTTTCTCTATCTTCTGCCGTGGTCGGGCATTGAGCTGTGCTCAATTGCACACCTTGCAATACAGGCAAGAACCCCTTCTTGGACTGATCCATATTGAACTTCTTCAATATCTTGTCAAGGTACGTACTTTGTGAAAGACCAATGAGGCATCTTGATCTATCTCTATAGATCTTGATGCCTAATATATAAGCAGCTTCTCCAAGGTCCTTCATTGAAAAACACTTGTTCAAGTAGGCCTTTATGCTTCCCAAGAATTCTATATCATTTCCCATCAACAGTATGTCATCCACATATAATATGAGAAATGCTACAGAGCTCCCACTCACTTTCTTGTAAACACAGGCTTCTCCATAAGTCTGTGTAAACCCAAACGCTTTGATCATCTCATCAAATCGAATGTTCCAACTCCGAGATGCTTGCACCAGCCCATAGATGGAGCGCTGGAGCTTGCATACCTTGTTAGCATTCTTAGGATCGACAAAACCTTCCGGCTGCATCATATACAATTCTTCCTTAAGAAAGCCGTTAAGGAATGCCGTTTTGACGTCCATTTGCCATATCTCATAATCATAGTATGCGGAAATTGCTAACATGATTCGGACGGACTTCAGCTTCGCTACGGGTGAGAAAGTCTCATCGTAGTCAACCCCTTGAACTTGTCGATAACCCTTAGCGACAAGTCGAGCTTTATAGATGGTAACATTACCATCCGCGTCTGTCTTCTTCTTAAAGATCCATTTGTTTTCTATCGCTCGCCGATCATCGGGCAAGTCTGTCAAAGTCCACACTTTGTTTTCATACATGGATCCTATCTCGGATTGCATGGCTTCAAGCCATTTGTCGGAATCTGGGCCCGCCATTGCTTCTTCATAGTTCGAAGGTTCACCGTTGTTTAACAACATGATTTCCAAGACAGGGTTGCCGTACCACTCTGGCGCGGAACGTGTCCTTGTGGACCTACGAAGTTCAGTAGGAGCTTGATCCGAAGTACCTTGATCATCATCATCATTAACTTCCTCTCTAGTCGGTGCAGGCACCACAGGAACATCTTCCTGAGCTGCGCTACTTTCCGGTTCAAGAGGTAGTACTTCATCCAGTTCCACTTTCCTCCCACTTACTTCTTTTGAGAGAAACTCTTTCTCCAAAAAGGACCCGTTCTTGGCAACAAAGATCTTGCCTTCGGATTTGAGGTAGAAGGTATACCCAATGGTTTCCTTAGGGTATCCTATGAAGACACATTTTTCCGACTTGGGTTCGAGCTTTTCAGGTTGAAGTTTCATGACATAAGCATCGCATCCCCAAACTTTTAGAAACGACAGCTTAGGTTTCTTCCCAAACCATAATTCATACGGTGTCGTCTCAACGGATTTCGACGGAGCCCTATTTAAAGTGAATGCGGCAGTCTCTAAAGCATAGCCCCAAAATGAGAGCGCTAGATCGGTAAGAGACATCATAGATCGCACCATATCCAATAGAGTGCGATTACGACGTTCGGACACACCATTTCGCTGAGGTGTTCCAGGCGGCGTGAGTTGTGAAACTATTCCACATTTCCTTAAGTGTGTGCCAAATTCGTGACTCAAATATTCCCCTCCACGATCTGATCGTAAGAACTTTATTTTCCTGTCACGTTGATTCTCAACCTCACTCTGAAATTCCTTGAACTTTTCAAAGGTCTTAGACTTGTGTTTCATTAGGTAGACATACCCATATCTACTCAAGTCATCAGTGAGAGTGAGAACATAACGATAGCCACCGCGAGCCTCAACACTCATTGGACCGCACACATCAGTATGTATGATTTGCAATAAGTTGGTTGCTCGCTCCATTGTTCCGGAGAACGGAGTCTTGGTCATCTTACCCATGAGGCATGATTCGCACGTGTCAAATGATTCGTAATCAAGAGACTCCAAAAGTCCATCTGCATGGAGCTTCTTCATGCGTTTGACACCAATGTGACCAAGACGGCAGTGCCACAAGTATGTGGGACTATCATTATCAACCTTACATCTTTTGGTATTCACACTATGAATATGTGTAACACTACGTTCGAGATTCATTAAGAATAAACCATTAACCAGCGGGGCATGACCATAAAACATATCTCTCATATAAATAGAACAACCATTATTCTCGGATTTAAATGAGTAGCCATCTCGAATTAAACAAGATCCTGATACAATGGTCATGCTCAAAGCTGGCACTAAATAACAATTATTGAGGTTTAAAACTAATCCCGTAGGTAAATGTAGAGGTAGCGTGCCGACGGCGATCACATCGACCTTGGAACCATTCCCGACGCGCATCGTCACCTCGTCCTTTGCCAGTCTCCGTTTATTCCGCAGCTCCTGCTTTGAGTTACAAATATGAGCAACCGCACCGGTATCAAATACCCAGGAGCTACTACGAGTGCTGGTAAGGTACACATCAATAACATGTATATCACATATACCTTTGGTGTTGCCGGCCTTCTTGTCCGCTAAGTACTTGGGGCAGTTCCGCTTCCAGTGACCACTTCCCTTGCAATAAAAGCACTCAGTCTCAGGCTTGGGTCCATTCTTTGGCTTCTTCCCGGCAACTGGCTTACCGGGCGCGGCAACTCCCTTGCCGTCCTTCTTGAAGTTCTTCTTACCCTTGCCTTTCTTGAACTTAGTGGTTTTATTCACCATCAACACTTGATGTTCCTTTTTGATCTCCACCTCCACTGATTTCAGCATTGAATATACCTCAGGAATGGTCTTTTCCATCCCCTGCATATTGAAGTTCATCACAAAGCTCTTGTAGCTCGGTGGAAGCGACTGAAGGATTCTGTCAATGACCGCGTCATCCGGGAGATTAACTCCCAGCTGAGTCAAGCGGTTGTGTAACCCAGACATTTTGAGTATGTGCTCACTGACAGAACTATTTTCCTCCATCTTACAACTGAAGAACTTGTCGGAGACTTCATATCTCTCGACCCGGGCATGAGCTTGGAAAACCATTTTCAGCTCTTCGAACATCTCATATGCTCCGTGTTGCTCAAAACGCTTTTGGAGCCCCGGTTCTAAGCTGTAAAGCATGCCGCACTGAACGAGGGAGTAATCATCAGCACGTTGCTGCCAAGCGTTCATAACGTCTTGGTTCTCTGGGATGGGTGCGTCACCTAGCGGTGCTTCTAGGACATAATCTTTCTTGGTAGCTATGAGGATGATCCTCAGGTTCCGGACCTAGTCCGTATAGTTGCTGCCATCATCTTTCAGCTTGGTTTTCTCTAGGAACGCGTTGAAGTTGAGGGCAACATTAGCGTGGGCCATTTGATCTACAAGACATATTGTAAAGATTTTAGACTAAGTTCATGATAATTAAGTTCATCTAATCAAATTATTCAATGAACTCCCACTCAGATAGACATCCCTCTAGTCATCTAAGTGAAACAGGATCCGAGTCAACTAGGCCGTGTCCGATCATCACGTGAGACGGGCTAGTCAACATCGGTGAACATCTTCATGTTGATCGTATCTTCTATACGACTCATGCTCGACCTTTCGGTCTTCCGTGTTCCGAGGCCATGTCTGTACATGCTAGGCTCTTCAAGTCAACCTAAGTGTATTGCGTGTGTAAATCTGGCTTACACCCGTTGTATTCGAACGTTAGAATCTATCACACCCGATCATCACGTGGTGCTTCGAAACAACGAACCTTTGCAACGGTGCACGGTTAGGGGGAACACTTTCTTGAAATTATTGCGAGGGATCATCTTATTTAAGCTACCGCCGTTCTAAGCAAATAAGATGTAAAACATGATAAACATCACATGCAATCAAATAGTGACATGATATGGCCAATATCATTTTGCTCCTTTTGATCTCCATCTTTGGGGCGCCATGATCATCTTCGTCACCGGCATGACACCATGATCTCCATCATCGTGTCTTCATGAAGTTGTCACGCCAACGATTACTTCTACTTCTATGGCTAACGTGTTTAGCAATAAAGTAAAGTAATTTACATGGCGTTATTCAATGACACGCAGGTCATACAAAAAATAAAGACAACTCCTATGGCTCCTGCCGGTTGTCATACTCATCGACATGCAAGTCGTGATTCCTATTACAAGAACATGATCAATCTCATACATCACATATATTTCATTCATCACATCCTTTTGGCCATATCACATCACCAGGCATATGCTGCAAAAACAAGTTAGACGTCCTCTAATTGTTGTTGCATGTTTTTACGTGGCTTCTATAGGTTTCTAGCAAGAACGTTTCTTACCTACGTAAAACCACAACGTGATATGCCAACTTCTATTTACCCTTCATAAGGACCCTTTTCATCGAATCCCATCCGACTAAAGTGGGAGAGACAGACACACGCTAGCCACCTTATGCAACTAGTGCATGTCAGTCGGTGGAACCTGTCTCACGTAAGCGTACGTGTAAGGTCAGTCCGGGCCGCTTCATCCCACGATGCCGCCGAAACAAGATAAGACTAGTAGTGGCAAGAAAATTGACAACATCTACGCCCACAACAAGTTTGTGTTCTACTCGTGCATAGAAACTACGCATAGACCTAGCTCATGATGCCACTGTTGGAGATCGTTGCAGAAATTAAAAATTTCTACGCATCACCAAGAACAATCTATGGAGTCTTCTAGCAACGAGAGGGAAAAGAGTGCATCTACATACCCTTATAGATCGCGAGCGGAAGCGTTCAAGTGAACGGGGTTGATGGAGTCGTACTCGTCGTGATCCAAATCACCGATGACCGAGCGCCGAACGGACGGCACCTCCGCGTTCAACACACGTACAGTTGGGGAAGACGTCTCCTCCTTCTTGATCCAGCAAGGGGAGGGAGAGGTTGATGGAGATCCAGCAGCACGATGGCGTGGTGGTGGAAGTAGCGGGATTCTGACAGGGCTTCGCCGAGCGCTGCGGGAGGAGGGAGATGTGTCACGGGAGGGAGAGGGAGGCGCCACGGGCTGTGGTGCGGCTGCCCTCCCTCCCCACCACTATATATAGGGCCCCTGGGGGGGGCGCCGGCCCTGGGAGATGCAATCTCCAAAGGGGGCGGCGGCCAAGGGGGGTTGGCTTCCCCCCCAAGCCAAGTGGGCGCCCCCACCCCTAGGGTTCCCAACCCTAGGCGCAGGGGGAGGCCCAAGGGGGGGCGCACCAGCCCACCAGGGGCTGGTTCCCCTCCCACTTCAGCCCATGGGGCCCTCCGGGATAGGTGGCCCCACCCGGTGGACCCCCGAGACCCTTCCGGTGGTCCCGGTACAATACCGGTAACCCCCGAAACTTTCCCGGTGGCCGAAACTGGACTTCCTATATATAATTCTTCACCTCCGGACCATTCCGGAACTCCTCGTGACGTCCGGGATCTCAACCGGGACTCAGAACAACTTTCGGGTTACCGCATACTAATATCTCTACAACCCTAGCGTCACCGAACCTTAAGTGTGTAGACCCTACGGGTTCGGGAGACACGCAGACATGACCGAGACGACTCTCCGGTCAATAACCAACAGCGGGATCTGGATACCCATGTTGGCTCCCACATGTTCCACGATGATCTCATCGGATGAACCACGATGTCGAGGATTCAATCAATCCCGTATACAATTCCCTTTGTCAATCGGTACGTTACTTGCCCGAGATTCGATCATCGGTATCCCAATACCTTGTTCAATCTTGTTATCGGCAAGTCACTTTACTCATACCGTAATGCATGATCCCGTGACCAACCACTTGGTCACTTTGAGCTCATTATGATGATGCATTACCGAGTGGGCCCAGAGATACCTCTCCGTCATACGGAGTGACAAATCCCAGTCTCGATCCGTGTCAACCCAACAGACACTTTCAGAGATACCTGTAGTGTACCTTTATAGTCACCCAGTTACGTTGTGACGTTTGGTACACCCAAAGCACTCCTACGGCATCCGAGAGTTACACGATCTCATGGTCTAAGGAAATGATACTTGACATTGGAAAAGCTCTAGCAAACGAACTACACGATCTTGTGCTATGCTTAGGATTGGGTCTTGTCCATCACATCATTCTCCTAATGATGTGATCCCATTATCAATGACATCCAATGTCCATAGTCAGGAAACCATGACTATCTGTTGATCAACGAGCTAGTCAACTAGAGGCTCACTAGGGACATGTTGTGGTCTATGTATTCACACATGTATTACGATTTCCGGTAACACAATTATAGCATGAACAATAGACAATTATCATGAACAAGGAAATATAATAATAACCATTTTATTATTGCCTCTAGGGCATATTTCCAACAATATGGATGGTAGATATATGTTTTTCTAATCTGAAAATATAAAAACAGCAAGGTAACTAATGATAAAAGTGAGCGTAAATGGTATTGCAATGCTAGGAAACAAGGCCTAAGGTTCATACTTTCACTAGTGTAAGTTCTCTCAACAATAATAACATAACTGGATCATATAACTATCCCTCAACATGCAACAAAGAGTCACTCCAAAGTCACTAATAGAGAACAAACGAAGAGATTATTGTAGGGTACGAAACCACCTCAAAGTTATCCTTTCCGATCAATCTATTCAAGAGTCTGTAGTAAAATAACACGAAGCTATTCTTTCCGTTCGATCTATCATAGAGTTCGTACTAGAATAACACCTTAAGACACAAATCAACCAAAACCCTAATGCCACCTAGATACTCCAATGTCACCTCAAGTATCCGTGGGTATGATTATACGATATGCATCACACAATCTCAGATTCATCTATTCAACCAACACAACGAACTTCAAAGAGTGCCCCAAAGTTTGTACCGGAGAGTCAAGACGAAAACGTGTGCCAACCCCTATGCATAAGTTCACAAGGTAACTGAACCCGCAAGTTGATCACCAAAACATACATCAAGTAGATCACGTGAATATCCCATTGTCACCACAGATAAGCACATGCAAGACATACATCAAGTGTTCTCAAATCCTTAAAGACTCAATCCGATAAGATAACTTCAAAGGGAAAAAGCAATCCATTACAAGAGAGGAGAGGCGGAGAAACATCATAAGATCCAACTATAATAGTAAAGATCGCGATACATCAAGACCGTGCCATATCAAGAACACGAGAGAGAGATCAAACACATAGCTACTTGTACATACCCTCAGCCCCGAGGGTGAAGTACTCCCTCCTCGTCATGGAGAGCGCCGGGATGATGAAGATGGCCACCGGTGAGGGATCCCCCCTCCGGCAGGGTGCCGGAACAGGGTCCCGATTGGTTTTTGGTGGCTACAGAGGCTTGCGGCGGCGGAACTCCCGATCTAGGTTATGTTCTGGGGGTTTCTGTATATATAAGAGGTTTTGGGGTCGGGAACAAGTCAGGGGGGTCTCCGGGCTGTCCACGAGGTAGGGGGGCGCGCCCCTACCCTTGTGGGCAGCCTGGGACTCTTCTGGTCCATCTCCGATGCTCCGTGGGCTTCTTCTGGTCCAAAAATAATCTCCGTCAAATTTCAGGTCAATTGGACTCCGTTTGGTTTTCCTTTTCTGCGATACTCTAAAACAAGGAGAAAACAGGAACTAGCACTAGGCTCTGGGTTAATAGGTTAGTCCCAAAAATCATATAAAATAGCATATAAAACATCCTAGATGGATAATATAATAGCATGGAACAATCAAAAATTATAGATATGTTGGAGACGTATCAAGCCCTCGCGGGCCAGATGATCAGAATGAAGACTATGACGGCTCCAAATATCTGAACAATACCGGGGAGGGTGATGATATGATATTCGATCACAACGACCGAATTGATGAAGTCATGAACTATGATTATGATTATGAGGCCGACAATGTTGATCTTGAAATAACAGAGATCGGCGAGGTATATTTATATAAGCAGGCATCTGGTGATCATCACATGTTTTTTTGATTTGAAGATATATTAACGAATCGATCTTTCTTCTTTCAGCCCTCCGGATCGAGCAAATCTGCTTCTACAGGTAGCAGGACAAAGCGAGGCCCGGGCAAAAAGTTGAAGGAGAGTGTAAAGTACAACATCGATGCCATCAAAGCTAATAGCGAACCAAGCACGCCTAAGAACATTGCGAACAAGTTCATTCGCCAGTGCAGAGTTCTTGTGAGGGACCAACTCCCGGTCTCCATTCAAGAATGGAAAGAGCCAACAAAGAAACGTCCAGATCTTACTTGGGTCGACGACAGAGCAAAAAAACGCTTTGGGAATCTCTCATGGAACATTTCACCCTACTAGATCATTTCATTGATGCAGATGTGCAGAAAGTCAAGGACGCTGCTCCTAGGAAGGTGTCAAATTCATTCAACACCCACAAGAAAACTGTATGGGCCAACTACGTCGAAGGAGGAAAGAAGACTCCAGAATTCAAGGGAACACTGGAGAAGCAAAGAGAACACTGGCCCGCTTTCGTGAAATTCAAGGAATCAAAATTATCTAAGGAACGGTCGAGAAAAAACAAGGCCAATGCCGCAAAAAAAGAATCAGTTCCATAGGCTGGGGCCAGGTGGCTACTCGGTGGCAATGCCTAAGTGGGATAAGTCTGAGCAAGAGATGCTGGATGCAGAGGTCACTCCAGTTACTAGGAGCTGCCCCCAGGTGCAGAACTTGGTTCTATGCGCATGGGGGGGGGGGGGGGCGTTGGACCCAAAGACAGGCCTGGTTTCGAAGAAGGCAAGTCTAAAAGGAGCCGAAGATAAGTTACTTGAAGCAATAGAAGATGCTCAAAAGGGGGTGTTCACGCCCAACAGAGAGAACGACGAGCTTACGCGCGCCCTGGGAAATCCTGAACACCCGGGAAGAACACGAGGCAAGGGCGTTGTTTCGTGGTATCAGGGCTTTTCGGAATGGAACGCCGACTACAGAAGCCGTGCAAGAAGGAAGATGGAGGAGGAGAAGAAGAGGAAGCTGGAGGAGGAGCAGAGGAAGCAGGAAGCACAACGCCTTCAAGGCCTAGAATCAGCGCACATGGACTTGGCACTCAAATTCCAGCGGCAGTAGCAGCAGATCGACTCACTTAGCCAGGAAAGGGGGTCTCAGCAGCGGCAGCAGCTAGCGGATGATGCAGCATTGGATAGCACCGTCCCATCCATGCCGAGAAGCAGCGTTGGTTCCGCCCCGGGCGACGCACTGCTGGATAGATACCCTGTGGATGACATCATGGAGAGCACTAACTGTGAGCTACACTTCAAAATGAAGAACATATCCATGAAGGTGGCGGACGCCATTGCTTATACAAATCTCCCTGATGCAACCTTCCATTGCAACCCGATTCCAGCCGGCTATGCTCGTGTCGTGGTTGATGAGGTGGTGGACCAATATTTGGGGCTAGAGCTTGACATTCCTGGAGGTGACGAGGAGCACACACTGGGAGAGGCCATACATCGTATCATCCTATGGAGAAAGGATTGCATCATCTTTCGAAGGCCACCCACACCGCGTCGTCATCCGACTCCTCCTCGATGTGAGGTCACTCCTCCTCCTCCAAGTCCGGCACAGCAGCACGCCACTCCTCCTGCTTCAAGTCCGGCACAGCGTGAGGCCACTCCTCCTGCTTCATGTCCGACACCGCGTGAGGCCACTCCTCCTACTTCAAGTCCGACACAGCGTGAGGCCACTCCTTCTGCTTCAAGTCCGACACCGCGTGAGGCCACTCCTCCTGCTTCAAGTCCGGCACAGCGTTAGGCCACTCCTCCTGCTCCAACTCAGCCACGTCAGCCGTCTCCGCCGCCTCAACAATCGGGGAAGAGAGCCGCCGCAGCTATGGTGCGTAGCGGTACAAGTCGAGGTAGTACAGGAGGTACAGACGGAGGGAAGCGATATAAATATGGTCCAAGCCTCGCTCCTCTTCCTCAGAGGCCTTACAACATGACCAAGGAGCAAAGCGCAGCCATAGTGAAGGCCCAAGTGGACGCCCATTTTGGACCGAAACCGGCACCGCCGCCAAGGGAGAAAGTGCCTGAGGAAAAGATTGACCACTTTATTCGTATGGCTAGACCACCAGCTCCCAAGCCTGTTGACTCAGACTATGAGCGCCAAATCAGGAAGGCACATCGAGCACGAGTACAGAAGGAGTCAAGCTCGAGCTCGAGCCAAGCAGCTGGCAAAAAATGCGGGAAAACCGTTCCCCAGCTAGGAGAACAGGCGGCGCAATC
Organism: Triticum aestivum; assembly: GCF_018294505.1. Classification (NCBI taxonomy): domain Eukaryota; kingdom Viridiplantae; phylum Streptophyta; class Magnoliopsida; order Poales; family Poaceae; genus Triticum; species Triticum aestivum. Next base: position 497,018,749 of record NC_057808.1, on the reverse strand, counting down.
GATCCCCCTCTTGTTGTGCCAACAACACATAAGAGTACCAGCACCCTATATATATGTGGGCAAACCGTTCCCCAGCTAGGCAATCTGGTAATAACTGAGGAGCATATAATGCAGGCTGAAATGCTCGGTATCACTATTGGACAACTCCTCGAGATCGAGCCCATGTCTCCGCTTAGAGAGGAGGAAATAAAAGGGAAATAGCGGCAAACCTTTGGTCGAGCCCGAGGAGGTCAAGAACCTCCCAACGAGAATGTATGAATTGCATCAATGGTACATGGAAATTTGCAAGACCCACAATCGAGAGTCCCTCATGGTGAAAGTCAAGGAAGAGGATTACTTCCATAAGCTAGCTCTATCCGTTGACTTTTCAGAACTATTTCAGTTATTCAATTATGACGCACTCGACAAATCTATCGTCAGTTGCTATTGTCTGTAAGTGATTTCTTTCTGTAATTTAAGTCTCAAGCTAGTTGTAGTGCTCTCGTTGATCATTACCTGTAACTATCCTCACTATATTCTTTTCTGTGGTATTATGCAGGATGAAGATGTCCGAAATGAGAAAAGCTGGACGCTATGGCATTGGGTTCATTGACCCAAATACCATTAATGAAGAGACATGGTCATATGAATATTATAAACAAGAAGTAGAGAATAACATGCTAGAGTTCTTGAAGTGCCTCAATACCAATGCAGATATACTACTTCCTTACAACTTCCAGTGAGTCACACTGTTTTGTACTACAAATTCTGTTTTTGTTACTAGCTAGATGTTAATAAGTGTATAGGGTTTAGGGTTAGTTGATCAGTGTTATGCAAATGCCCGCTTAATTTATACATGCAAACGTGCGCATGCAGGTACCACTGGATCTTGTCAGACATTAAAGTTGAAGAAGGAAAAGTTGAAGTACTGGACTCACTGCTTAAAAAACCTAAAGAGTACTCAATCGTGAAGGGGATACTCAACAGGTAATTTCAATCATTATATATATGTCCTGATATCAACTAATTAATAACTCCTTTATTCATTTTCTTTGCCGGCAGGCCGGCAGGGCTTGGCAAAAGTTCATCAAAGACGTTCCAGGCCCGTTCAGAGAAAAGCTGTATTGGTATCGACCCACGATAATTAATTAAGTAGTACTAGCTAGCTAGCTACCATGCAATCTCTTTAATTCTAGTTTCAATACCATTGATTATCATGCTTGATTAATTATTATCTGATTGAACTCTGTTCTCATACAGGACATGAAGTAGGAGCCGGGGAATGATTTATGTGCATACTACGTTTTCGAGAACATTCGCATGATGACGTCCGAAAGGAGCACATCTGATAGACAGCTATGGGTACGTTTGCCAGAACACTATACACAATTTTTACATCATTATCGATATCTAGTCACACAACTAATACATGCATATTGATCTCCTTCTTAACAGTTCAATGAGGTGCAGGAGAAGCTCCTACCAATGGATCGTGTACGAGCAATTGCAGAGGAAATAGCGGGATTTTTGCTCGACCAGGTCATAGATCCTAGAGGAGGAATCCATTACCCACTACCGCAGTAATGCCTCCATGTAGGAGAAATTGTATATATATATATATAGACACACACACACACATGTGTATGTGTGAATGGTGGTGCGAGACATTGGATGATATATATATATATATATATGATCGGTTCTACGAGAAATTCTATTTATATATATATGCATAACGTGTACAATATGTAGTATCGTAAAATACCAGCAAATGAAAAAGAATTAAATGGAAAACACAAAATTAAAGGAAAAAGAAACCCTGAATCCAAAACCCCCAAACCTTTTAGTACCGGTTGATGTTACCAACCGGTACTAAAGGTCTCCCCGTCCCCGGTGCCGGCTCGTGCCACGCGGTGGCCCTTTAGCGGCGGTTCATGCATAACCGGTACTAGGGGGGAGGGGCTTTAGTCCCAATCCTTTAGTGCCAGTTGCAGAACCGGCACTAAAGGCCCTTACGAACCGGTGCTGCAGCCCGGTTCTGCACTAGTGGGAAGAAGAAACGACATGGTTCTCAATTCAGCCCTGTCGCATCTATTGCAATGGGGCAGATGGAAATCTCAAACTTTTTAGGATTACTTTGTGGAGAATCTGCTGTATTAGGAGAACCTTTTCAGGCGGCGATTCCGGATGCACATGGAACTATTTGTGCGCATTGCACAATATGTGGAGTGGCGTGATCTTTGGTTCATGGTGCATTGACACTACTACATATTGGAATGGCACTGACCCCACAGCACTGACCGGCCAGTGGTCACGCGTCATATCACTTACAGGCCATCCTTGGCGCGTCAGTGATGAGGTATTTTGGGCTCTTGGATGTTTATCACAAACGAATCAGCCAGTGATCTTGTGTTTCGATGGCAAAATCGGAAGATATTTATCACTAACGGAGTTATGGTCACAAAACTTCCGCTTCCATTTTCATGCCAGTCAGTGTTGTACATGTTTTATATCTTGCCTTGCCCCACTCCATAACTCTCACGGTTGCCGCCGTGCTCCTCTCCTGTTAGTTTTCACTGTGTTCGGTACTGATCAGTGCCAACGACGCCCCATCTGACGCCCTCACGGCCGGTCCCATGCCTTCCCGAGCGGCACTCTCTTGACGTGTATCGCATCGACGGTCGTAGCAGCATAGCCTACATCTGGTAAAGCCTCCATTCAGCGTCCCTGGTTCCGTTCAGTTCGCCTTGCTGTTGGACATCGTGTCTCCCGGCCGTCATGTGCGGTCATAGACCTGGCATCTCCGGCCTTGCTCTTCGGTCGTGGCAGCAATAACGGTGGTGTGCTAGGCTCCTTCTAACATTATAGCACTTTTAGGGTTTTTTGTGTGACAGGCCTTCGCGCCGATATAATTTTTAGGGTTAGAAGATGTACTTAGTTATAGAAATCATTAGGTATTGATGTATTTCAAGAGAATTTTTATAAGCTTTGATGTATTTCAACTTAAACTTTTTGTGGAGTTAGCTATTGCTTATAGAAAATATTAAGAATTTAGAGTTCAGTGCAATTATTCTAGTGGTGTAGCATTACGCACTTCCCAGTAGGCGGATGATGAAACTTATTACCTGTACACATAACTAAGGCATGGCTTGCTTTGACAACTATGTGTGGAAGAATAACTTAAATTTGTTAAGTCATGCTAGTCGAAATAGTTATGTCTTCGTTGTGGATAATAAGATTAATTGTGTTATCTGAGATTGTATTTTCTCTGTGCATCTCTATATAAGTTGAAAACTACATAAAAACTATTCTTTCAAAATAGATATCCATTTTAATTGCACTACACGAAAAAACTATTTTTCTTTTTCGCGAGCAACTGGAATGATGATACTCCGAAAAAGGTGAACATGATATGGAAGAATTCCAGGAGTGTTATGTGTTCTAAACATGCCACTGTCTAAGTCGAGTACAAAGTTAACTAATTGCTTACTTCTTACAGTTTTCTTGCATTCATTTCAAATGATTAACTGATGAATATCTTACGTTGATTGCCTTGTTAATATTTATTTTATGCAGAGTCATATTTCTGTTGTGGTTCACAAAACAAGATGATGAGTGGTGCTACAAATTTACCTATTGGTGTAAGTGACGATGGGTTTCATCACTACTTGCTCCACTGGTCATTGGATCGAAAAGTTTCACATAGATTGGTGAGATAATTATTCTCGCCATCTCATTCCTATTGAGTGCCCTTTAGTTCACTACGAGGCATGATGTACAAACTACTCAAGATGATGAGTAGTTTAGGAATATTTATATTTATATTTATCTCCCTTTTCTAGTTTGATATGTGGCCCGGTGGATAGACTACTCCTTGTAATGTGGTAGAAGTATCTATGTTCCATGTATATGTTGAATGTGAAGTGTGTAAATGTACATGTGTATTGTTTTACGAAAAGCAACTTACTTGTGCAAATGAATGATGTATGCCTGCATATTCTGTTTTTGTTTTGACAATTCCATTTGCCTGGATGGTGCCCTGCTAAACCAACATAAATAAAGTCAAGCCATAAAAGGGACCAAAATCCAGCCTGTGATGAACATTTATTACTGACCGACCGTCCGTCTATGGTGACGAATTCATCACCGAGCAGGAGGCACTGACAGGCTAGAAGCGCACCAGTGATGATATAAGTTGGTCGGTCAGTGCTATTCTGTTCTGTAGCAGCGAGTAATGTAGTTGAAGAAACCAGGGCATATCCCTTGATGAAATGTACCATGATAGCTTGAGTGCTTGTATATGGACTTGCAGCTGACATTATTGAAGAGTGCATTCACATTGGGAAAGATACCATCCTCAAGTGTGAACAAACCTGAGTACTTGAGAGGACCCAATGATGAAGAAATTATGAGTTATGGCTCTAGGTGAAACAATAGAATGTCCAGGGATGCTTCGATCCATTGATTTTATGTTTGGATATGGAAGAACTATGTCATATCGCATGGGCTGGATAGTAAAAAGGGCACTATCATGATTGAACAATCATTCTCGAAATACTTGCATTGGTGGATCTATGGATTTGGCATTCACTCCTTGGGATGTCCGCCTCTCACAATGACCTCAATGTCTTGCAGAGATATCCTCTATTTGGGAGGCTTGTTGTCAGCAAAGATTGACCTTGCAACTATGTTGTTAGTGGTCACCATTACAACATAGGCTACTTCCTTGTAGATGACATCTGCCCTCCATGAGCCAAGACAATACAACAAACGAAAGGCAACAAGAGATCTCATTTTGCACCATGCCAAGAAGTCGTGAGGAAGGGTGTTGAGGTAGCTTTTGGAGTGCTGCAAGCTCACTTTGTTATTATTTGTGACTTTGCTGCACATTGGGACAAAAATGTATCGTGGCAGATCATGGCGCCATGTGTAATCCTGTACTATGGTATATATTATGGGAATTAACTATGATGAGATGGCATGTTGATGACGTGGCAAACATGCATTACTTGCCATGCGGATGGGTTGCCTATATTGGAAAAATAGACAGTGGCGTGCAACATGCAACAAAAAAAAAGGAAAAACAAACATTAATGAGGTAGCATGTGTGTTGAGGTGGCATGTGATGTGTGCATATTGATATAACAAGTGGGTATCAACTATTTAGGTACACTAGATTAAGTTTTTTTATACCAAAGCAATGATTAATAAGATTGCTCATATTGATTGTAAACTTAGTTGTCCCAACCAAAATATCTTTGTTAAGGGTAAATTCATTTCATAAATTGTCATTTCTATTGATGAGCTTCTCCGCGAAGTGCACATGGTATTGGGCTAATCCTTGAGTGACTATCTAAAGGCTTATAAGATAATCTATTGGTTTTTCTCATCTAAATGTTGCGTAGTGCTTACCAAGGGATTTGGTGCCAAATAAATTAACTAGGATGTTGTTAGATCTTTCTTTTGTGTGTTGGTTATTTTCCTTCAAAAATTATCCTAGGATGTTGTTAGATCTTTCTTTTGTGTGTTGATGATTCTTATTGGAGTTAATCTCAGTTTTATCATTTTTGACAGGGATTGCCCCATTTAAGATATTTTCATCGGTTTTACCCCCATTTAATCAAAATTGTGTCGAGCCTAACTTCTTCTTTACTGGTCTCATGATGATTCATTACACAACACCAATGAACCCTGACTCCACGATGTCTCCACGCTTCGTTCCACCGATGGAACAACAGTGGCATGAAGAAATGGCCAGTCAACTTGTTGCTCCTGCTCTGGAGGTTATCGGTCGTCGTGTCGGTGTAACAGCTTGGCATGCTGGTCTTCAAGTACCCGCCGGTGCAACAAGTTGGCATGGTACTGTGTACCATTGGCGCCACCATGAAGCTAAAGAAGCAGAGCAAGTATGGCACAATGAGGGTAGAAGGCGACGCGACACAGTGTATGCAAAGTTTTAATCTTGGGTGTGCCTGGTTCAAGTCCAGGCTGCACCAGCTGGCCAAGAATCCTGAATGTTGCACCTCGGATGCCGCACCACCAGGCCGATCATGTACTACAAGACAGAGATGCGATGTAGGACCAGACATGAGTCAAACCGAACCAAAGGACGAATCAGGCGGGTGGGCAAGCGACGTGGAGAAACCAAACGCATAAGAAAACCAGTCGATGTGGAACGCCATATGAGCCTTGACGGGTGTGACCGGCTTGACAGAACATGCTTTGAAATAGAATATAACTTACCCCGCAAGAAAAATAGAATAGAACTTAATAAAAGAAAGGTAGTGTGTGGCATAAGTTTGATTAAATGGGGTAAAATGAGGAAAAAACGTTTAAATAGGGTAATCTAAATAAAAATGACAAAATAGAAAGTAAAAAGTGTTGACTCTTCTTATTGGGTCCGCAGCAAAACAACCAATAATTACATCATGTGGAATATTCTTCCTCAGTACTCCCCAGTGCCCAATGATAAACCAATAGGAAACTCAAATATACCACAAAACAAACATATTTCTGAATCACCGGCCAGCAAGCGTTCCAGTCCACTAGCCGAGACGCTCAAACGGCCGACACGGCGTAGACGGCAGCGACCGCGAGCGCGAACACCAGACCCGCCGGGCCATGAAGCGACGAGCCGCCGTTCCCCTGCAGGTACGCCGACGGCGTCGTCTTCGATCCCAAGCCGGCCGGTGTCTGCACTGCCGGGGTGGTCGGCGTGTTGGCACTGGCACCAGGAGCACTGCCACCACCAGCTGCAAGCAGAAAAGATGCCACGTGTCAGCTACCCAAGAAGCGACAACAACATTATTATACGTGCAGTGCAGCTCTTGACTCTTGTAACTCGTAAAATACTACTACTGTCGAACACTTACCGCCGTTGCACTTGCTCGCCGGCGGGGTCTGCACGTTGCAGGCGTTGGGCAGCTCGAGCGCGCGGGTCTTGTTGATGGTGACGCCGCCGAGCGACGGGGAGTCACCGCCGAGCGCGCTGCAGAGGCACTGCGGCTGCGACTGCACGACGGAGGCGAGCTGCGAGCAGCAGGACTTGGTCGGGGCCGTGCCGCTGCCGCTGATGTAGTTCATGCATGGGTACAGGCCGATCAGCACAGACGTGCACCCGGACTGCGCCGACGCCGACGCCACCAGCAGCGCCAGTGCCACCGCCGCGGCCAGGAGGACGCTGCTGCTGCTGGACATGGCGGTCACCGCTCTCGCTCGTGCCGCTATTGATGGATGTTTTTCCCCTTGGTTTGCTAGTGAAAGCAAGTTGCTTTTCTTGGGTCGGATGCAGGCTTGGAGCTAGCTAGTTGCTGCTTGCTTGCTTGCCTTGTGTGTGTGCTTTTGGAATTCGAGTACGTGTGTGTTATTATAGGAGTGGGTTCTGTTGGGGAAGGTGGAATTAGTTGGCTATGTTGGTGAGCTGCATGTTCCTACTTCCCACTCTTGCAACGAAATGATTTCTGACTCTGAAATCCTGGAGTTATCACGGACTTTTTACTTCAGAAAATATATGGGTGTGGTTGCTAAAGAGGTTGGTGTTGAGCGTTGAACAAGTGATTGCCCATCTTGTTTTGTTGATTGCAAATTCGGTGACCATCCTTTTGCATGGAATTGCCGCACAAGTGATTGCTTCATACTAACAATGATCGACAATCACCACATCACACATGAAGATCAGATATTGCTTGGGTTTACCTTGTGGGATATCTCTGTTGTTCTTGCACGGAAGATGATCGTGTTTTGTTCAAAGTGCTATTTATAGGTAAACTATAAAAACATTGTTTGGAATTAGTGCCTTGTCATGAAGAACAAGTCATATGGACAATTTCAATGTATTCGTGTGGCTGCAGCGTGCAGCAGCGACCGGTGCACGTAAGCTGTGGTTGTTGGGACCATGCATTGTAGTACGTTATTCACACTAGGGAGGGCGGGCCCTGGGCCTGGTGTTTACTCATAATGTTTTGTATCTTCTTCATGCTATATGATAAGTGAATAAAGCGTCCGTTTTTTACAAAGATATCTGGTTAGGAAGTACTTCAGTAACTAGATGTATCATCCTGACATGCTACCAATCAATCTAGTACTCCATATATTCAAAACGGAATCTTGAGAAATCCAATTAGGGGAATTACAGAAGCTGAGAGGGCCCATAGGTGGTTTGGGAATCAGCCTGCATGCTGACGACGCTGCCATCTTCGCCAACCGAATACAACATGAGATCGACGCACTCCTAGACATCCTCCGTGGATTTGGGGAATCCACATGCCTCCATATAAACCCTTCAAATCTTCGGCTCTACCCATTAGATGCGACAACATCGACCTCACGGCCGTGCTACAGAATTTTGGTGGTGCAATAGGCACTTTCCCAACCACCTATCTAGGTCTCCCGATCACCACTGCTAGGTTAAGATTAGTGCATCTGCAATCATAGATAGGCTCAAGCACGGCTGGCGGGCTGGAAGGGCAGGCTACTACCCTTAGCCAGCAGGAGAATACTTGTTAGATGTGTACTTAGCGCCATGCCAAAATTTGCACTCACCGTCTTGCGGGTCCCAAAGAAGCTGCTGAGAGACATCAACAAGTGCAGGAGGAAGTTCCTATGGAAACAAGAGGAGGAGATCACCGGGCCAGCTGCAACGTCAACTGTCCGACGGTGTGCACGCCCACCACGCATGGGGGCTTGGGCATCCTTGACCTGGAGCGTTTCAACCGTGCCTTGAGGCTGAGATGGCTCTGGATTGCTTGGACAGACCCAAGCCCCCATGGGTGGGCACAGTGCCGCCATGCAGTGACGAGGACAAAACCCTGTTTGCGGCTGCAATGACGGTAATGATAGGAGACGGCTCAACGGCTCTGTTCTGGCACTCACATTGGATTGGATCAAGCACCCTGGCCTCAGCATACCGTGCCCTCTACAACCACTCCAAGCAGAAGAAACGAACAGTGCATGAGGCGCTCAGGGGCGACACTTGGATTAAGGACTTGAGCCACGGAGACACTCACCCTTTGCTGCAGCAATTCATTGGGCTAAATAGCCTAATCATCGCCGCAACCATGGTGCTCACAGAGGGTGTTAGTGACACCATACGATGGAACCAGGATGCGGAAGGCCAGTACACAGCAAGATCGACCTACGAATTGCAGTTTCAAGGCAGGCTTCGGTCCAACCTGGACGACCTCGTTTGGAAGGTTTGGGCGCCGGGGAATGTCAAATTCTTTGCCTGGCTGATGCTAAAAGATTGTCTATGAAAAAACGACCACCTCTAGAGACGCGGCTGGACAAACAGCTACTTTTGCCAATTATGTGTCCGCAACCTGGAATCGGCACACCACCTGCTCTGGTGCTGCCGCACTACTATTGTAGTCTGGGACACGGTGGGGATAAGAGAAGGATGCCCGAAGCTCTCTCCAAGCGACTCATGGAACACCTCAAGCTCGCTTGAGATAGTGCAGAAGATGATCGACGCGACACCACCGGCCTATAGAAAAGGCGCAAGAACCATCATGCTCCTAACCTGCTGGGAGATCTGGAAAGAGCGGAACAATTGCCTTTCAAAGGTAAACAACCAGCAGCACAGGACATCACAAGGGCAATTGACAGCTCCATCGAGCTTTGGCGACAGGCTGGAGATATTGGCCTACAGAGCCCCTTCTAGGATCCGCCATGAAGAGTAGGCCACTGTAACGTTCTTTTCATGGCCGGAAAATCACGGACCGTTGTAGAGTGTTGTACATCGAATTTGTACTGGTCCTAGGACCTGCGCCCCCAATTTGTTTTCCCACTGCTTCATGCTAATGATATGAAAAGCCAGGAATTGCTGGATCTTTCAAAAAAAAGATTCTTCCATCTGCTCATCTTATTGTGCCATGTAGTGCCTTCCTTGACTTTGTGGTGTTGTGCAATCTCGATTCCATCCCATAGCGGTTGACAATGTGTTCTGGTGAGTTTGTTGTTTTAGGTACGGCCTCAATTGATCTTTTCCCTTTGACGACGCAAGCGTCCCATCTTACTTCGTAAAATGCTTGGCATTCTCACTATAGTAGACTTTGGCCTGCTTGTGTTCCAGTATCGTGGCAGGTCAATGAATTTCATCGGCATTAACAATGAAATTCATTGACCTGCATGTGTTCTAGTATCGTGGTAGGTCAATGAATTTCATCGGCATTAACAATGAAATTCATTAACCTGCATGTGTTCTAGTATCATGCAATGGTGATTACAGTGAGAGGTATTCAAGTGACTGTGGAATTTGGCATGGTCTTATTATTGTCATCCCTTTCGATGGCATAGGTGATGCACCCATCCTTGTACTACGTGTGCATGTTTTCATCATGATGGTTGTCATGTGTGCTAGCTACACAATATTTTCGGATGCACCAGTCACCCTGTTTCTTCATTTTCTCCTTGTTGTAACCTTTTGATGTTTGCATTGTAAGATCCCAATCCATGTATCCAGACCAATAATCTGAAAAGAGGCCAACTCACGAGCATGGTCTTGTAACACTCTCCTTTTTAAATTCCCTCTCCTATAAGGGTGGTAGTTTAAGTGTTTTAACATATTAACTATTTTGGTTCCTTGGTAGCGCATTTGCTAAGAACAAGTGTTTGTAAATATCCGGAGTGAGATATTTGAGTACAACTGGCTAATACTCGCACGCATTCATGAACATTTGACACAAAGAATATTTTTACAACATTGCACAATAGATTTATGTCTCAAATATATCAACAGTCTTACACACTTTCTTTTGTAAACTACACGTAGACTTAGTAGGACACAGAGGCTATCACATATTTAATGTCATTAGCGATATTATTGGCATCTGCAGCAATACCAGCCAAACCTCTCCTTGCCAACCCAGTTCAGTAGGACACATCTTCGCCTTTCCAATGATTGGGATATTCTTTGCTTGGCAACCCATGCTCTCACCTTTCTGCACTCATAACTAACATATAGTTTTGTTGTAAGATTAATTTATTGCACCAAGAAAATAATACTCGAGAAATTAAAATATCTATGCAATACCTTGAGCCACATATTTGGAGTGCTTTTGTATCCAGTTGCGAGGACAATTGTGTCAAATGAAATTTTATTTCCGCATTGAAATTCAACTATTTTGCCCTTGATCTTTGCAATCTCTCTTTGAACCTGGAGGGATAAGAACAAAATTAATAACTTGGCTAGGAAGCAACATCCATGCTTTTGTACTCAATAATTTAAGCACTTCCTCTTTAAGTAATAAACTTTTCATGTCAGATGGTCTTGCCGACTATCCTATTATTTAAAATCATTTGCCATGGTTGTACTCTTGCTGAAGGGTTTCCGCATCTACTATTTCATCCGAATATCACTTCTTGATAGGTTAAACGGTAACCTTACAGATGATCCTTCTCTTTGTATGATCAGTATTGGGAGGGCCTCTCAGTTCCAGATGTGCTGATGAGGTAGCTTGTGTTGGCTTTGACGGATCAAACTGTGTTGGCTTACTCCAAATATCTTTGGAGGTAGCTATTCAAACTATGACCCTCCTGATCTGTATATATACTCCTTTGCTCTGTTCGCTACTCTTTTGCCTGTAAAGCTGCTATTTAGACAATGTATGTAGGAACTTCACAAAAGGACATTAATTGCATATTATTCACTATTCTATCATATGCAAATTCGAAGAATAATATGTATTTGCCCCTACCAAGGTAGGTATCATCACCTCATGCCAATGTCCATTTTACATTCAGTTCAGATTTCACGCCCATTCAATTTCCTCTCTTTTTCTCATTACAATGTCCATTTTTTAATATGTAATTTGGTGGTGTTATATTTCTTCTACAGATGTTGCTATTCGGAGTGTCATTTATTGACCTGTCTTAGCAGTTTTTGCATCTTTGTTGCTTCTATATTACTACCGCTGCAACAAGGCATCTATGTCGGCAATCTAAACTCTCTTCTCAGGTTAGGACTTAAATCGGAGCATTTCTTTTACAGTGACACTCCTTTTACTTTGCAAGCGAAATGCTTGAGAAATATAAATCTTGAAAATGTACTGGTAAAGAAGGTGCAGATCATGCTGTTATGGAATTGCTTTATAAGACCAATCATCATTCGTGATTTGTTTTCTCTCTAATATTTCTTCGTGTTCAAGTCTATTCATATTGCCCTTAGAGGCTTTCTTTTCTTCATTTTTTGTAGGGATGTAGCGAGAATGGATAATAAGAATGATGCATTTCTAGTTTTTTTATCTTTGATGTCTATTTTGTAGTTGTTAGATGTTTAAAATCGTGGGGAAATATTATTCGTTCCTCGACTGGATAGTGGGATCAGGCATGCCTTTACAGTTTTTCAGCTAATAAAAAATGATCAGTTCAATCAGTTTTTGTTTACTATGATGTTAGTGTTCTTTCTTAGCACCTCACTTAGTTTTTTCTCAAATGTATTCATTGTTCAATAATTACTGCACTACTTTGTTCATAAATCCACTGTTCATTGTTGTTTATTAAATCAGTCATGTCCATCTGTTATTCCTAGGATTTCCTTAAATAACTATACTAATAGATAGACCATGAGAACATGTCCACCTCAGAGAGAATTAATCTTGCTTCCTTACAACAATGAACATGAGGACCATGTGGACTAAACATGCATGTGGGTACGCCACGGAGCATGTCCAACTTGTGAAAGGATAAAAACTAATTGGTCAGACTTTGTGAAGACAATAGGGATTGGAGAACGTCATCTATGTGTCTTTACATTCAAGGCTAAAAGGGGAAAACTGTCGCTCGTTGTCTACCTACTTTGACAAGGTCAGTTACAAGGTTGTCATCATATTGTCCATGCAAATGTTTCCTGTGATTTCATCTCCTGAACAATATGATCACAGCAGATTCATATGACATATGAACAGTCAATGCGACGACCAAGTGAAGCCATCAAATATTAGGCTTTAGCATAACTATATAGGATCTTTGTGGGTGTTCGGTTGGACTTATCTCGCTGTGCTGATCTGGCTCGTTGTGGTTATCTAATAACCCAACTATTGTATCTATTTAGTGTCGATCCGTCCGCTTGGCCTACTTTTGGAACATAGTACATACCCTCATTTGTCGTGAACTCCAGACCTAATGTTGCTATGTGTCGGATCACGGGTTCCGGCAAAACCCTTGAGGTTCGAACTCTGGGGTGCGCGCGAAGTTCTTTTCCCCCTACCGATCCACGCCCTAGCTTGCTAAGATCTTGGAGACGAACTCAATGAACTCACCACACAAGAGACACAAGATTTATACTGTTTCAGGCCACCGTTGTGGTGTAATACCCTACTCCGGTGTGGTGGTGGTGGATTGCCTCTTGGGCTGATGATGAACAGTACAAGGGGAAGAACAGCCTCCTAAGGTTGAGGTGTTCTTGTTCTTGGTGTGTGGCTAAGGATCAGGTGAGATGCCTCTGAATGAGTTCTCCCCTACGGTGGTGGCTAGTTCTACTTATATAGGCCCTGATCCTCTTCCCAAATATTGAGCGGGAAGGGAGCCAACAACGGCCAATTTGAAAGGGGACAGCTAGTACAACTTATCCTGAAAAACGCGGTTTTCGCCTGCAAAAGGCTCTAGTGGTGACGCCGCCTTGGGCTCCATGGTGACCTCCGTCTTGCCGTCCTGCTGGTCTTGGTCTCGTTGCACTGATATAGAAACCTTTTCCTGATGCCTCGGTACTCCGGGCCTGCGCTTGCCTCCTTAGAACCAAAGAGGAAACAAGGACACTGCGCGCTGGCGCCCGCCTGATCTTGATCGTCATGGCTCACGTCACGAGAACCTCGCGAGGTTTGCCTTGCCTTGATATCTCCGCCCCTCACGAGCCAACCTGGTAAGGCCGCTCCTGAGAAGGTCTTGTTTCGTCCGCCTCGCGAGGCTTGGCCCCTCGCGAGGGTCTTGAATGCCTTGTTGATGAAGATGTGCCATACAGGCCTGCTAGCACAACCACGCCGTGGGCTGCAGGCAGGCAAGTCTGGGGACCCTCGTTCCCAGAACGCCGACAGTAGCCCCCGGGCCCAAGGCGCGCTCGGGCTTGGCTTTGAGGCGAAGCCAAAGGTCAAGTGCAGAGCGCCGCGGGCCCCAAAAGCCTGCAGCCTTGATCGATGCGTGGCGGTTGATTGGACGTGGGCGTCTCCGCTTCCCCACGCTGCCTCGGCAACTGCCCGACTTGACAAAAGGCTGGCGCAGACAGTGCTTGCCTTCGTTGCTTCTCTTCGCCTTGCTCAGACCCCCTTTCTTGCGCCCTGCTTCCGAAATCCTCAGATCTGCTTCCATCTGTCGGTGTTCTGGTAACGGGGGCCCCCAGACTTGCCTGCCTGCGGCCCACGGCGTGGCTGAGCTAGCAGGCCCGTACGGCCCATGTTCATCGATAAGGCATTCAAGACCCTCGCGAGGGGCCAAGCCTCGCGAGACGGGCGACGCAAGACCTCCTCAGGAGAGGCCTCGCCAGGCAGGCTCACGAGGGGCGGAGAGATCAAAGCAGGGTAAACCTCGCGAGGTCCTCCAGACGTGAGCCATGACGACCGAGACCAGGCGGGCGCCAGACGGGCGCCAGCGCACGCAGTGTCCTGTTTTCCTCTTTGGTGCTAAGGAGGCAAGCGCAGGCGCAGAGTACCGAGGCGTCAAGCAAAGGTTTCCATATCGATGCAACGAGACCAAGACCAGCGGGACGGCAAGACGGAGGTCACCATGGAGCCCAAGACGGCGTCACCACCAGAGCCCTTTTGCAGGCCAAGACCGCTTTTGTCAGGATAAGTTGTACTAGCTATCCCCTTTCAAAGTGGCCGTTGTTTGCTCCCTTCCCGCTCAATATTTTTTGGGAGAGGACCAGGGCCTATATAAGTAGAACTAGCCACCACAGTAGGACACGAAGAAATGAGATCAATTCGATCTTCCATCCTCTCACCCACAAGCTCACCGAGCACAAGAACACCTCAACCTCAGGAGGCTGTTCTTCCCCTTGTACTGTTCATCATCTGCCCCAGAGGCAATCGACCACCACCACACTGGAGTAGGGTATTACACCACAACGGTGGCCCGAACCAGTATAAATCTTGTGTCTTTGTCTTGTGAGTTCGTCGAGTTCGTCCACGAGATCTTAGAGAGCTAGGGCGTGGATCCGTAGGGAGGAGATCTTCGCGCGCACCCCAGTGTTCGAACCTTGAGGGTTTTGCCGGAACCCGTGATCCGACATTTGGCGTGCCAGGTAGGGGTGCGCCAAACCTTCCTACCGTCGCTCCGTCGTCTCCATGGCGGACGCTCGCCGCGCTCGTGCTGAGCACCGGGCTGCCCTCGCCGCCCGTGTCGCTCAGATGGCTCCCGTTGGCGGGCCACCTCGTCGTTCCCCGTCGCCTGCCGCCAACGCCGCCACTGGCCCGGCGGGGAACGAGCAGCAAGCATCCTCGCTGCACCCCTCGGTGCGGCGGGACGGCCGCACCGCCACTCCATCGCTGACCCCGGCCGGTTCTTCCTCCCATGCACATCGCCCTCCCATGGACGCACGGGCCGCGCTCCTCATGGCGCACGAGCTCCTGCACTACCGACCGGTCGACGACCTCTACGAGGACTGGCATGACCGCATCGCCGAGCTTGTCCGTGCCGCAGGGGGCTCCCCTGCGCCGTTCCTCTCTCCGCCACGCCCTCCGCCAGCTACGGGCGGTGTAGCTCACGGAGCGCCTCCACCACCTCTGCCCCAACACGGCGCCCTGGCGCCAAGGCGCGCGGCTCCATGACGCGACCTGCCGCGTCCCGCGCCTGTGTGTGAAGAAAGAAGCTGTCAAGAAGTCCCTCCGCCGCAAGAAAACGCTTCGCCGCTCCTCGCACCACCGCGCCAGGATCGGCTGCTGCGGCAAGACCGCGCGCCACCTGTAGCGGCAGGGCGCGGACCCCATCAAGACCAAGCTCCACCCCCAAGGCGGGCCCCGGTGACCACAGCCGGCTGCCGCGCTTTCACCCCCGAGCTGCGTAGCGTCGCCTGGCCGGGCAAGTTCAAGCCGGATCTGCCTCCTCGCTACGACGGCACCCCGACCCCGCGGAGTTCTTGCAGCTCTACGAGCTGAGCATCAAAGCGGCCAACGGCGACGAGAAAGTCATGGCGAACTGGTTTCCCATGGCTCTCAAGGATGGCGCCCGCTCCTAGCTCCTGAACCTGCCACCGGGCTCGATCTCCTCCTGGGACGAGATGCGCAACCGCTTCGTCGCCAATTTCTAGGGCACTCGCGACCACCCGCCGGCTGCGGGTGACCTGCGCCGCGTCAAGCAGCAACCGGGAGAGACCCTCCAGAAGTACATCCAGCGCTTCAACAACGTCCGCCTCAAGATCCCCAAGGTGATGGACGAGGCCATCATCTCTGCGTTCTCTGATGGCGTCCGCGACGTCAAGATGAAGGAAGAGCTTGCTATCCACGAGGAGTTGTGCATGTCCCTAGAGTTGCTCAACCTGGCGACTAAGTGCGCAACAGCTGAGGAGGGGCGCCTCTCCCTCCTCGAGATCCCAGCCGCAGACCCGGAGGAGAAGAAAGCCAAGGCCAAGGACGTGAAGCGCAAGGGAGCAGCCGTGCTCGCAGCGGAACCAGACACCAAGCGTGCCAGAGACCAACCAGAGTCGTTGAGGGAGTCCTGGATTAGGGGGTCCTCGGATAGCCGGACTATATGCTTTGGCCGGACTGTTGGACTATGAAGATACAAGGTTGAAGACTTTGTGCCGTGTCCGGATGGGACTCTCCTTGGTGTGGAAGGCAAGCTTGGCAATACGGATATGTAGATCTCCTCCCTTGTAACCGACTCTGTGTAACCCTAGCCCCCTCCGGTGTCTATATAAACCGGAGGGTTTAGTCCGTAGGACAACAACAATCATACCATAGGCTAGCTTCTAGGGTTTAGCCTCTACGATCTCGTGGTAGATCAACTCTTGTAATACTCATATCATCAAGATCAATCAAGCAGGAAGTAGGGTATTACCTCCTTCGAGAGGGCCCGAACCTGGGTAAACATCGTGTCCCCCGCCTCCTGTTACCATCCGCCTTAGACGCACAGTTCGGGACCCCCTACCCTAGATCCGCCGGTTTTGACACCGACATTGGTGCTTTCATTGAGAGTTCCACTGCGCCGTCATCATAAGGCTGGATGGCTCGTCTCGTTGTCAAGGACAACATCACCTCTGGGGGAGCCCTGGCTGTAGGCCAAACTCTCCGACGAGGCGGCTTCGTCATGACCGCCCGTTCGGCCGCTGCGCCGACGATGACTTCTCGGGTCATCAAAAACAGTCTCCACGTCGGCTCGGAATTCGCCGAGCAGATGGATCCAATGGAGCTCTCTTCTTTGAACGAGCTCTTGGATCGCATCGCCGCCTTGGGAGTCGCTACGGACTATGATCGGATCGGGCTTAAACCCGACCAAAAGGAGATTAACTCTCCGCTGGTCACCCATCAGATAGCGGTGGTCGAGGAGCAACGCAGCGATTCTTCTTCTATCTTGAGGAAAGCTATGCCCAGATTCCCGAGCTCTCTAAGCCGGATACCCGTCTACGGGAGGACATGGCCCAAGCTCTGAACCTAGAATCAGACAGCGGGCCAGACCTATTGGGCAACAAGCCGGAGCCCGAACTTTCAAGATCAGAAACTCCGCCGCTCCTGGGTCTCAGACCGGGTCAGGGTTCGGACCGAAATCTACCCACCCACCCAGATATAAGTGATCTTTCCCACATTAGACAAGAGCCCCAAGAGACAGTACATCACTATTGGGCCATATTCCTCCTTGTAATGAGCAAGGTCAAGGACTGTCACGAGGAAGACGCAATTTCATTCTTTTGCAAAAATTGCACGGTCAAGGGAATCCTCAACGCCATAAGTCACCGTGACATAGCACAGTTCGCTGACTTGGCGGCCATTGTACAGAAGTACTGTGCGATGGAAAGCGCCTGGAAAACCCAAACAAAATTCTGGGATCCTCCGGTTCTCACTAAACCCCCCGTCCGAATTAAAAGGGTGTACCCTCATAAGTCACCCGATCCAATTACAAAGAAACAAAAGCCCACTACAGGGCGTGGAACCGTATTGGAGGGATGGCTCAACGGGCCATGCAAAATTCACAGTACAGCAGATACCATACCAACACACAGCCTTAGAGCATGTTGGGTACTCCGGCAGGTGGCCAAGAGCGGTGAGGATATCCTCATCAACAATACCATAGAGCACAATCCCGTGGAGAACAACAATATAGTATTGACAGTCTTCGAGACCTTCGCCTCAAATAATAGGCGTAAGCGAGCACTCCGCAGCCTTGCCGAAGTCTGCCACGTAGCAGCAATAAATCCATGGAGCGATACGGCTATCACCTTCAATGTCAGTGACGAACCTAAATTCCGAACAGCCCGAGCACCAGCCGCCTTGGTCCTTAGTCCAATTGTGGACGGCTTCCGGCTTACTAAAGTGCTCTTGGACGGCGGCAGCGGATTAAACCTCATCTATGAGGAGACTCTTCGAAAAATGGAAATAGTCAGAAGCCGCATTGAGCAATGTAGTAAGACCTTCAGAGGAATCATCCCTAGTCGGGAGGCACGATGTGCTGGCAAAAGCACACTAGATGTGGTATTCGGCACGCCGGAGAATTATAGGTCCGAAGAAATCACATTCCAAGTGGCCACGTTCAATAGCGGAGACCACGCCCTTCTAGGGTGGGAGGCATTCACGATCTTCCAAGCTATACCCCATTACGGGTACATGAAGCTCAAAATGCCCGGGCCCAATGGAATCATCACTCTAGCTAGTGATCCGGACATAGCACTCCGCGCCGAAAATAAAACAGCCGCATTGGCCCTCGAGGCGTTATCCGAAGCCCTCGCGGCCGAGGAATTAACTGCGCTGCGCTCCAAAGTGGGCAGGGACGACGTGATACTCAACAAAAGATCCAAGTCGACCTCTTTTAAACCAGCAGATGAAATAGTCAAATTCCAAGTCCATCCAACGGACCCTACAAAAACATCATCCATCGGGGCACAGTTAAACCCCACAGTAGACGCCGCACTACGGGAGTTCTTGCGCGAGAATTGGGACATCTTCGCCTGGCATCCTTTAGACATGCCAGGAATCCCACGCAGGCTGGCCGAGCATAGCCTTAACATCCTAAAGGGATTCAAGCCCGTCAAGCAAACTCTTCGGCGCTTCTCTGAGCCTAAGCGACAAGCCATGGGAGAGGAGCTAGCCAAGTTACTGAAGGCCGGATTCATCCGAGAAATAAAACACCCGGACTGGCTAGCAAACCTGGTGATGGTACCAAAGAAGGACAAATCCTGGCGCCTATGCGTCGACTTCAAGGACCTTAATAAGGCTTGCCCAAAGGATCCCTCCCCCCTCCCTCGCATCGATCAAATTATCGACGCTACCGCAGGACACGACTCATTGTGTTTCCTCGACGCATACTCCGGAGACCATCAAATTAAGATGGTGGAGTCCGATCAAGCCGCAACGGCATTTATAACTCGTTGCGGCTGTTTCAACACCATGCCTTTCAGGCTCAAAAACGCCGGTGCAACCTATCAACGCATGATTCAGACATGCTTGGAGACACAGATTGGCAAAACAGTGGAGGCATACGTAGACGATGTGGTCATTAAAACCAGACACGTCGAATCCTTAATAGATGACTTGAGGTTCACGTTCGACAATCTCCGAACATACGACATTAAGCTCAATCCGGAAAAATGTGTCTTTGGTGTGCCCGCCGGAAAGCTCTTAGGCTTCATCATCTCCAGCAGAGGAATCGAAGCAAATCCGGCTAATATCCGAGCTCTGTCACAGTTGGCCATCCCAACAGACCTCAAGCAAATCCAGAAACTAACTGGATGCATGGCTGCCTTCTTCGACGCACCGAACACTTCGAGTGGACGGAGGCGGCCACGGCCGGATTAGAAGAAATAAAAGCTGTTTTGGCCACAAACCCAATCTTGGCCCCACCTAACGTCGGCGAACCAATGCTGCTATATATAGCGGCAACACACCAAGTTTTAAGCGTAGTGCTCGTCGTCAAACGAGAGATGGACGGACATAAGTTCCCGCTTCAAAAGCCGGTATACTATGTACCCACTGTCCTCACTCCATTCACGGTACCCACATTATCAAAAGATAGCATACGCGGTCTTCATGGCATCCCGAAAACTACGACACTACTTTCAAGAGTGTTCAATCATGGTGGCCTCTGAAGTACCACTCAACAGCATAATAAACAACCGCGAGGCCACGGGCCGGATTGCTAAATGGGCTATTGAGCTCCTCCCGTTTGACATAATATACAAACCACGGTGAGCCATTAAGTCACAAGTACTGGCTGCTTTCGTCGCCGAATGGACAGAAGCCGAACTCCCTAAAGAGTATGGCGCGTACTCCAATTGGATTATGCACTTTGACAGCTCTAAAATGTTGGTTGGTCTGGGGGCTGGCGTCGTCCTGACATCCCCCACCGGAGATACAGTCCAATATGTACTCCAAATACTATACACAGACTCCAACAAACGCATCAGAATATGAGGCCCTGTTACATGGTCTCCGGATGGCAGTCTCCATGGGCATTCAACGCCAGGAGGTGCGTGGGTACTCGAACCTCACAATATCTCAAATAAATGGAGACTTCGACGCCAAGGATCCAAAAATGGCGGCTTATCGCAACGCCGTCCTCAAAATGTCAGCTCGGTTCGAGGGGCTTGAATTCCACCATGTGGCCCGGGAAAACAATCAGGCGGCGGATATCCTCGCCCGCATCGGCGCTAAGCGCGACCCTGTCCCACCTAATATCTTCTTGGAAAGGCTATTTAAGCCATCCGTGGTATGGGAAGGAGAGACCAGTAACAATAGTCCGGACCCGGCCACAACACCAGATACCGAACACTCTGACATAATCGGAGGCTCTACCACCGAAATAACACCTACCGCCCACGTGATAATGGCTGTCATCGCCCCATGGACAGAACCATTCCTGGCCTACCTAACTCGGCAGGAACTACCCAAGGACCCAAACTAGGCGCGCTGCATTGTGCGGCGGTTTAAAGCCTACAAGGTCCACGAGGGAGAGCTTTATAAGAAAAGTGCTACCGGAGTCCTTCAAATGTGCATCTCCGAAGAGGAAGGACGGGAACTTTTGGCAAAAATTCACGCTGGACTTCATGGCCACCGCGCCGCTGCTCGGGCTCTTGTAAGCAAGGCCTTCTGTACAGGTTTCTACTGGCCGACGGCATGAGCAGACGCACAGGACCTCATCCAACGTTGCGTCGGTTGCCAGCTTTTTGCAAACCAAAGCCACATGCCGCCTACCGCTCTCCAAACAATCCCCATTACTTGGCCCTTTGCGATCTGGAGGCTTGATATGGTCGGACCCCTCAAAGGGGGAAGCCATAAGAAAAAAAATACTTATTGGTCATGGTGGATAAATTCACCAAATGTATAGAGGCCAAACCAGTTAAAACGGCCGAATCCGGACCAGTGATAGACTTCATATCCGGGGTTGTACACCATTATGGCGTCCCCCACAACATCATCACCGATAACGGCTCGAACTTTACAGCCGACGAGGTAAAACTTTGGTGCAGCAACATGGGCATCAAGCTCGATTATGCTTCTGTCTATCACCCACAAACTAACGGTCAAGTCGAGCGAGCAAATGGTCTTATCATGAGCGGCATTAAACCCAGATTAGTGCGATCCTTAAAGGAATCAGACACGACTGGGTAGAGGAGCTCGACTCCGTACTATGGGGGCTGCAGACCACGCCGAATCGCACTACCGGATACACACCGGTTTTTATGGTGTACGGCGCAGAGACGGTACTGCCCTACGACATAATTCATGACTCACCTCGAGTGCGCATGTACGAAGAGAAAGAAGCCGAGCTTGATCGACAGGACAGTTTGGACGCCTTGGAGGAGGAGCGTGACGTGGCAAAAGCCCGTTCCGCATTCTAGCAGCAACAGGCTCGAAGGTATCAAAGCAGAGAAGTACGGGCCAAAACTTATAACGTTGGCGAACTCGTTCTACGCCTACCGGAGAACAAAAAGAACAAGCTCAAGCCCAAATGGGAAGGTCCCTTCGTTATTGACCAAGTTCTGACCGGTGAAGCGTACCGTCTGCGGGATGCATCGGACAATCGACTCGAGCCAAACCCATGGAACGCAGCCAGACTCCGAAGGTTCTACGCCTAGTGCCGGACTCTATGTTCGTCTCCTTACCTCAGTCAATTTTTTATATATCCGTTATCTATCTTTTATTTCTTTCTTTTTCCCTTTTTCTTCAAGGCCTTGAAAGGCTAAAATGTGTCTTGACTACACAATCTTGACGCGCTAACCGCGCACATTATACCTGGGGGCTTCTTATACAGAAGCTTAATGTAACTATTTTCCGGGCTCTATGCCCCGCACATGTGTTATCCTTCCACATGTACCTTTTTTCTCCATTATGTGCATCGATATGACTTAAGTTTTGGCCAAGCTGGGTTGCCTGGCTCTTGTGTTTATGCCCTACGTTCCCATTAATTCGGCTAGGGCATAAGGGGAGCACCTCTGCGATTGTTACTGCCGGGTTAGCCGGATGTGTACCTCAGACTGGGTGAAGCGGAAAGCTAGCGTTCTTAAGGGAATACTCGGTCGGTGAACAAAAGATGACTTTTATTTATTGTAATACATGCCCCCATATGTTTATATCATGCGTCTCTTTTCGCAGTTCGGACATGCACATTAATGCATGCATACCCAGGGAAAGGAACCCTTAACGGAACTATTCTCCCTGGAAGATGTTTCTTACTATCCATGTAATATAACATAGCTAGTTGGGTACTTGTCTGTTCAAGCACTTATGACCCCTACGCCTGTTTTCCACGCGTACCCCGGTTTTTACATAACTGAGTGGGTATTCGGATACACTCCGGACTGTCGGGTCCGGAGGTTGAAGCGAAAAGGTCCGCCATGACAAATGATTTACAATCCGGCTAGGGACAATACATGTCACTTGAAGTACACAGTCACTTAGACTGACTAAATTCTTCTTCTATACCATCCAACAGGCTGTCTAGCCTACAATCCTGTTGGGAATACTTTGCGGCTAATTCTACCTGGTTATACACCAAACTGACGGGGATCTCTTTCCCATCAGACCCCACAGGTCCGACCTCGGCCATGTGGTTCAGGTCAGCCTTGGTATATCGCGTCTTCACCATGGCCCAGGCTTCCCTTGCACCTTGTCGGCAGGTTGATATCTTCCATAATCGGAAGTGCCGCCGCGCTCCCTTGAGCTTCTCTACAAGCTCCCCCATGCCTCCTGGCAGGGAGGCGGATGGCCACAAGGCTTGGGCAATGCCCTGCATCACCTGTCGCACTTGTTCGTGCAGTTGTGAGAGCTCTGGTAGAAGATCGCCCGTAGACCCGGGCATCTCCTCCGCGGGACGACCAGTCAGCATACCTACAGATATAACTCTGTCATCCGGTTTCTTCGCCGAACTCTATAAAAGTTTGTTCAAGCACTTACTGAAAATGCCGCATCGAAGCCTCTTATTTTCCTTTACGGAGTCAACAAGCTGGGCCCGAACATCTTTCAGTTCAACGCTCAGCTGGGTATTGGCGTCTTGGAGATCGTTTTTTTCCCGCCTAACTTGCGTAAGCACGCGCTCGCCAGCTTTTAGCTGTCGTTGAGCACGTTGCTCATCCGGATTCACTCCGGGACCATCTGCATAATCTATTGTTAGATTTGCATGCATGCCGCATACTACCTGGTACATGACATTCTTTGCAATGAAAACAAGTGTTACCAGATGGGGCCTTCTCGCACTCCTTCACCGCGGCAACTACGGCCTGAAGCTGGGCTTTGCACTCCTCCAGCTCTAGAGACAACTGGGTATTCTTCTCCGTAAGAACCTATGCAAACAATGATCCTTAAATCAGTTGTGCCAACTGTTTCAAGTCTTAGGGGCTACTGATATACACAATTATTAGATTTCCTTACCCGTATACCTTTTACATACTGGTCCGTGGCTCTGGCAAGACCATGTTGAGCAGCTCCGATGTACGCGTCCCCGGAGTTGAAGGCATCGAACGCCTCTTGGGAGAAACAAGCGTCACGGAGTACGGCCCGGCGACGCCTGTGATTCATGGCGCTCTCTACTTCGGAATTTGTAGCGGATAGCCTATCCGCATCCTCTGTAGGAGGAACATCCGACGTTGGCCCCATGTTAGCGTCCGCCTCTATTGTGACGCCCCCGATTCAATCGTACACTAATCATGCACGCAAACATGTACAATTAAGATCAGGGACTCACGGGAAGATATCACAACACAACTCTAAAAACATAAATAAGTCATACTGGCATCATAATACAAGCCAGGGGCCTCGAGGGCTCGAATACAAGTGCTCTATCATAGACGAGTCAGCGGAAGCAACAATATCTGAGTACAGACATAAGTTAAACAAGTTTGCCTTAAGAAGGCTAGCACAAACTGGGATACAGATCGAAAGAGGCGCAGGCCTCCTGCCTGGGATCCTCCTAAACTACTCCTGGCTGTCATTAGCGGCCTGCACGTAGTAGTAGGCACCTCCGGTGTAGTAGGAGTCGTCATCGACGGTGGTGTCTGGCTCCTAGGCTCCAGCATCTGGTTGCGACAACCGAGAGGAAAGGAAAGGGGGAAAGAGGGGGAAAAGCAACCGTGAGTACTCATCCAAAGTACTCGTAAGCAAGGATCTACACTACATATGCATGGGTATATGTGTAAAGAGGCAATATCGGTGGACTGAACTGCAGAATGCCAGAATAAAAGGGGGATAGCTAGTCCTGTCGAAGACTACGCTTCTGGCAGCCTCCATCTTGCAGCATGTAGAAGAGAGTAGATGGTAAGTTCAGCAAGTATCATCGCATAGCATAATCCTACCCGGCGATCCTCCCCTCGTCGCCCTATGTGAGAGCGATCGCCGGGTTATATCTGGCACTTGGACGGGTGTGTTTTATTAAGTATTCGGTGCTAGTTGTCATAAGGTCAAGGTACAACTCCGGGTCGTCCTTTTACTGAGGGACACGGCTATTCGAATAGATAAACTTCCCTGCAAGGGTGCACCACATAACCCAACACGCTCGATCCCATTTGGCTAGACACACTTTTCTGGGTCATGCCCGGCCGTGGAAGATCAACACGTCACAGCCCCACCTAGGCACAACAGAGAGGTCATCACGCCTATCTAAATCCTATGCGTGCAGGGGTCTGGGCCCATCACCCATTGCACACCTGCATGTTGCGTACGCGGCCTGATTGCAGACCTAGCAACCTCCATTTCAAAGGAAGTTGCTTTACGCGGTCCAACCCGGCGCGCGCCGCTCAGTCGCTGACGTCACGAAGGCTTCGGCTGATACCACGACGTCGAGTGCCCATATCTTTCCCACGTAGTTGGTTAGTGCGTATAGACCAAATGGCCTGACTCAGATCAAATACCAAGAACTCGTTAAGCGTGTTATTTTTAAGTATCCACGGACGCCGACCAAGGCCAGGCCCACCTCTCTCCTAGGTGGTCTCAACCTGCCCTGTTGCTCCGCCACAAAGTAACAGTCGGGGGCCGTCCGGAACCCAGGCCCACCTCTACCAGGATGGAGCCACCTGTCCTTTCAGCCCCCTCATCAGAATCACTTCCGGGTACTCAACGAGCTGACCCAACTTTAGTCACCACATGTGTCATGTATATAAAGTATATAGTATATACCCGTGATCACCTCCCTAGTGATCACGGTCGAATAGTATAGCATGGCAGACGGACAAGAATGTAGGGCCACTGATGGAAAACTAGCATCCTATACTAAGTATTTAGGATAGCGGGTAAGGGTAACAACTGTAGCAACAATGACAGGCTATGCATCAGAATAGGATTAACCAAAAGCAGTAACATGCTACACTACTCTAAGGCAAGCAGTATAGAGAAGGAATAGGCGATATCTGGTGATCAAGGGGGGGGGGGGCTTGCCTGGAAGCTCAGCCGAGAAGGAGGGGTCGTCAACACCGTAGTCGTACTGGGTAGCAGCGGTGTCGGTCTCGGTGTCTAACGAGAGAAGAGGGGGAAGAAACAATAAATATAATGCAAACATATGCATATCGATGCATGACAAGACAAGTAACGGTGCTAGGTGTGCCCTACGCGGTAGGAGGTGATACCGGCGAAGGGGGAAAACATCCGGGAAAGTATCCCCGGTGTTTCGCATTTTCGGACAAATGAACCGGAAGGGGAAAGTTGCGTGTTTGCTATGCTAGGGATGTGTGGCAGACGAACGGGCTATGTATCCGGAATCGTCTCGTCGTTCTGAGCAACTTTCATGTACAAAGTTCTTCCATCCGAGCTACGGTTTATTTTATATTAATTTTAAAAGATTTAAAATGATTTTCTAATTTCTGGATTTAATTTAATTTGAAATTAAATTTGTATTTAGATGCTATGGGTACACAGGAAGTGTACCCAGAGTGTGTATAAGGGGCTGACAGGTGGGGCCCTGGTCAAATGTCCAGTCAGCGTTTACTGGACCGTTGACTGGTTAAAAGGGCCCATGGGACCCGCATGTCATTGATACATGTTTTACTAAACAACATTTGATTAACTAATCTGGTTGGTTAGGTTATTAAGCAGGTTATTTAAGTTAACTAATTAACTTACTAACTAATTAATTAATTAATTAACAATTATTATTTAATTAATCCTTTTTTTCGTTTTATTTTTTGGCGTGGGCCCAATCTGTCATAGGCACAGGGGGCCTATCGGGCGTCGGGTTACCGGCGTGGGCGTGCGGGCGCCAGCCTGCCAAGGCGCTCGCCCAGGCCATCCGTGGCGCAGTGGGGCACCGGCGGCCACCGCAGCAAGCTGCAGTAGCCGTAGGGGAAGGGGAGCAGCAGCGCGGCTGCATCGGTGCGGGGCGCCGGTGGTGCTGGGCAGCAGCGGTGAAGGTGGTGGCGAGGTCGGACGGGCGCGGCCCCGGCGGAGCGGCGTGGCAGGATGCGGCGGCACGGACGCGGCCACGGAGTGCAGACGCAACAACAGCGTCGGCTACGCGGGCGGCGCCGGAGCGGGGCAAGCCAGCAAGGCGGGCGGCAAGCCGCAGGCGGAGGTCAGGGCGCCGTGGTCGACGGCGGGCGTCGTAGGCCGTA